>NC_068997.1:3384143-3390469 GCF_001194135.2 Octopus bimaculoides
GTATTTATGTATACATATATGCATATGTATGTATATCTATTTATGTATTTATGTATGTAATAATAATAATAATAATAATAATAATAATAATAATAATAATAATAATAATAATAATAATAATAATAATAATATTTTATAAGCTTAATGCTTATAAGCGATCACCGTGCAATGACTAAAGAATATAATCTAATAATGGGGGATATAAGCCCTCGACGGAAAAAAAAGTAGGTTTGCCGTACGTGTGACACAAAACGAAGAGTTGTGGGTTCGGGTCCCACGCGTACGGGAAAACCTGCTTTTTTTCCATCGAGGGCTTATATGCCCCATTTTTATACTATTTTCTTTAGTCATTGCACAGTGATCGCTTATAAGCTTATAAAATGCTATTATTATTAATTACAGAATTGTAAAAATCGACGTTGCTTAACAAAAACCATCACTCACACACACACATACATAAACACACACAAACACACACACACACACACATATATATATATATATATATATATATATATATATTCATACATACATACACCCCCCGCACACACACACATATATATATATATATATATATATATATATAAATGCAAGTTTGGTTATATTCAGAAGACAGACAAACAACCAGACAGATTGAAAGGCTGTCAGACATACAGGTAGATAGTTATTCTTTGGCATTGTCAATTCCATGTATAAGATAGTCAAGTGGAAATATGGGAATATGGTTAGAGGAAAAAACAAATCTCTCCCTGTGATCGCGCTAGTTTACGTTCCGACTTCAAAGCCCCTTGCCCTCAACTTCACTTTAAATTATTCCGACTTATATAAAAGAATGCACTAGTCATGTACGTGCGTTAATGCCATCGACTGTATGTCAGAAAACAGATGCGGATTACACCTATAAATGGTATTAGTATTACAGCTTCCACACGCGACCTTATCAAAGTTATTCATACGTCTATGAATATTTGTGTGCATATATAACTGCTTATGGGGCGGCGAACTGGCAAAATCGTTAGCACGCCGGGCAAATGCTTAGCGGCATTCCGTCGATATCAACTTTTCCTTTCATCCTTTCAGGATCGATAGAATAAGTTCCAGTTGAGCGCAGGGATCGATATATTCGACTGGTCACCTCCCGTGAAATTTCTGCCATTGTAGCAAAATTTGAAACCATTATTATTGCTCGCAGAATCGTTAGCACGCCAGCTGAAGTACTTACTGGCATTTTGTCCGTCCTCACGTTCTGAGTTCAAATTCCACTGAGAACGACTTTGCTTTCATTCTTTCGGTGTGGATAAATCAATTACCAGTGAAAGACTGGGGTCAAAGTGATTAACTAGTCCCCTCCTCAAAAATGCCAGGTGTTGTGCCTATAGTAGAAAGGATTATTATTATCATCAAGTAAAGTGGTTATCTAGCAGAATCGTGGCCGCGCCAGGCAAAATGGTTAGCAGCAATTCTTCTGTCTCTATGTTCTGAGTTCAAATTCCGCCGAGGTCGACTTTGCTTTTATCCTTTTGGAGTCGCTAAAATAATTACCAGTTGAGTGACTTGCCGGTTCCTTTGAAATTGTTGGGCTAGTGCCAAAATTTGAAATCAATATATGCAAATGTGAATATATTATTTATGTTAGGTTTTGTACCTGCATTTCTGCAGATGCTGGTACGGAATACTTTTATGATAGTAATACATCTAATACAAGATCCCCTGCGTGTGTGTATTTATGCAGATACACATATACAGATGATTGTATGTGTATATATGTGTGCGGGTGTTCGTATATATATATATATATGTATATATATATATGGTGGAAGGATTATGTGTACGCACATAAACACCCACATACAGACAATAACTCTCAGTGTGGTTTGTTTGCGTGTAGATATAGTGAGAGAAACAGATAATTTAACTGTCGACTACATACCGTCCAGCTAATGTATTTATAATGTGCAATTTACTTGAATATAATCGATCCTAGATTTCACTCTTAGACTTGCACTCATTTTGAATGATTTATTAAAAATTAAGACCACGAAGAATAATATACGGTAGAAGCGGAATATGTTAACTATAAGTTATGAGAATCATTATTGTTTGTTGCCATGTGGTAACTTTTCAATCGGAGTATGTTTCTTTAACATCAACTCATCCCTCATTTCCTAAACCTTTGATCGAAAGCAACATAGCTACACCCACCCCATCTTTTCAGGTATACTTTATCAAGGACTATGTTTTTCAGATTGTCTTCTTGTTTTAAGCACTGTTGAACATCGTGTGAGAGAAGTTTCGTTAGTAACTCTAATAGATTTAACTCCACACCGACACTCGTAGCAGTTATGAATGCATGCAAAAAGTTCGGTGCCATACATTCTGAGGAATTTCTTTAGTTCGTGCAGTTTGTCAGCTGAGAAACGGTTGGTTTATTACTTTTGAAGTTTGTAGTTTGTCTGTGAAGCGAATGATGGATTTAACATTTATTAGTCACATGTTGCTGTGAATATACGCTTTCTTCTAACTACTAAGAGAAAGGTTAATATTTTATCGGTTTATTCTAAAAAGAAAGGATTTAAACTAAGGTCTTTCTAAACCCTCCCAGATAGTGAAATTAACCCGGTTAACGTCTTTTATGAACAGCAGAGGTATATTCCAGCGTGCTGGCAGACGTTTTGCGAAGAAAGGACTTAAGGAAGAGATAAAGTGCAAAAGGTCTGGAGGAGGGGCTTATACAATATGAGAGGCGTAAGGAAGAGAGAAAAGTGAGAAGTGCCTGAAATTAGATTAGCACCAGAACTGTCAGGTCCGAAGAGGAAAGGCTATCAGAGTAACTTTCGAAATGGTAGAGACAGGAGGCAGTGTCTGTGCAGGAAGGCGTATGGGTCAGTAGTTAAAGCGTTTTAAGGTTGTGAGTTCGATTCCTGCACCAAGCTGTGTGTTGTGTTCTTGAGCAAGACACTTTATTTTACGTTGCTCCACTTCACTCAGCCACAGAAATTAGCTGCGGTGTCACTGGTGCCAATTTGTATACACTCGGCTGTTGCCTTTCCCTTGGATAACATCGGTGATATGGAGAGGGCAGACTGATATGCATGGGCGATTGATGTTCTTCCACAAAACTATCTCGAGCGGACTTGTGCCTTGGAGGGAAACCTTTTAGGTGTAATCTCATGGCCATCCGTGACCGAAAGGGGTCTTTAACATGCCCGTGCACCAGACGTGGGAGTGTGGATGGAAGCGACTTCGAAGCACTTAGTCGAGTAACTTTGTGGATGTAGTCTAGTCTCAGATGTCAGTATAAAGAGCAGTAACAACTTGTGATGTCAGTGTGCAGGGCAATAACAGTCTGTATAAAGAGAAGGTGAACATACACAACAGTGTCAGAAGCAAATAATCCTTTCTACTATAGACACAAGGCCCGAAATTTGTGGGCGGGGAGACTAGTCCATTACATCGACCTCAGTGTTTCACTGGTACTTAATTTATCGACCCCGAAAGGATGAAAAGCAAAGTCGACGTTGGCGGAATTTGAACTCAGAACGTGAAGATGGACGAAATACCGCTAAGCATTTCGCCCGGCCTGCTAATGATTTTGTCAGCTCTACTAAAGGCGGGGCAGCGAGTTGGCAGAATCGTTAGCAAGCTGGGGAAAATGCTTGGTGGTATTTCGTCTGTCTTTATGTTCTGTGTTCAAATTCCGCCAAGGCCGACTTTACCCTTCACTCTTTTGGGTTCGATAAAATGAGTACCAGTTGTGTACTGGGGTCAATGTAATCGACTTACCCCTCACTCAAAGTTGCTAGCCTTGTGCTGAAATTTGAAACATTATTTCAACTAAGAGTCCAAAGTTTGAAATTTTGTGAGAGGGAGCGAATCGATTAGACGATTCCACTGATCCTTAGTTTATCGATCTCGAAACGATGAAAGGCGAAGTTAACTTCGGAGACAAGTGAATTCAGAGCATAAAGCCGAAAGAAATGTCAGTAAGTATTTTATCAAGCAGCTAACGATTCTGCCAGCACGCCACCTTAACATTAACAATAACAATAATCCTTTCAATTAGGGGCACAGTGCTCAACTGGTCCTTATTTTATGAATCCCGAAAAGATGAAAGGTAAAATCGACCTCGGCGGAATTTGAAATCAGAATATAAAGATGGACGAAATGCCGCTAAGCATTCTGTGCAGCGTGCTAACGATTCTACTAGCCCGCCGTCCTCTACCACAATAATCCTTTCTGCTATAGACACAAGGCTTGAAATTTCGGGGAAGCGGTAAGTTGATTACAATGCACGACTGATACTCAATTTGTCGACCCGGAAAAGATGAAAGACAGAGTCGACTTCGGCCAAATTTGAATTCAAAATGCAAAGATGGACGGAATGCTGCTAAGCATTTTTTCCGGCATGCTAACGATGTTGTTAGCTTGTCACCCTCTATAATAATAATAATAATAATAATAATAATAATAATAATAATAATAATAATAATAATAATAATAATAATAATAATAATAATAATGATGATGATGATGATGATGATGATGATAATAATAAAAATAATAATAACAATGATAATAATAATAAATAATAATAACTACAAGTTTAATTATTGGGTCGTGTTTCTCCTGACCAATTTCTGTCCCAGACGACTCGTGCCATACAAATCGTGAGGCCCTTTGCGCGTGAGTGCCTCTGCGCACGCGCGCGTGTACTTATGTGTTTGTCTGTGTGTGAGCCTTTGTGCGTATGTGCGCGTGCGCGCGCATGTGTGTGTGTGTGTGTGTGTGCGTGTGTGTGCGTGTGCGTGTGCGTGTGTGCAAATGATTAATTAGAATGGGTGGGGTAGGTGCCATGTTAGAAAAGCAACTGTATGGGCGTATTAGTAAATAGCAAGGCTGAAGCTAAACCTATTACAAAAGAAAGACATTTTGAATGAGAACCAATTTCCCTTGTGTTTTCTTTACAGTTGAACACACTAAGAAGGTAGGCCGGCAGCACTCATTGTTTCGTTGTTCTGACTTTAGTGTTGTTTTGTCTCTAACATATCGTCTCACCTATTTAAACAAACCTTATGGTCGGCGTTGTTAAACTTGCTATTTTTATATAGTCAGTGTTTGGCAGAAATAGATTGAGCTTCCAATAAAATACCTTGAAGTTCTGAGTCTAAATATTAACAGAATCATATTCTCTTTCAACATCATTCCGGCATCGAAGAAATGAAGTAACCTTTTCAATTTACATAAAATGATAATTTGCCATTTAAAGTACCAGTGACGTACTGTAGTGGATGCGAAGTAACTGACTTTCTTTTCCTCGAAATATGTCGCTTTGTGATCTAGGGATTCCCAAAAGTACCCCTAGAGAGATTTCCATTCAGGCAGAATTATTGATAGTTGTTCTTTTTGTACATCCTTCGTTACGTAACATTTATTTATTATTATTAATATTATTATTATCATTATTATTATTATTATTATTATTATTATTATTATTATTATTATTATTAATATTATTATTATTATTATTATTATTATTATTATTATTATTATTATTATTATTATTATTATTATTATTATTAAAAGGCGATGGCAGAATCCTTACGCCGGCCAAATGCTTCGCGGTATTTCTTCCGGGTTTAAGTTTTGAATTCCAACGATGTTGGCGTTGTCTTTCATCCTTTCGGGCCCCATTAAATAAGTGTCAATCATATACTGGGATACTCGTTATTTTTGTGTTAGCAGTGCGATATTCATATTTTTAAGTTATCTCCACAAATTTTCGATAAATCTCAGAGCCAGCAGAGAAAGTTAGGAAGTTTTGGATATGTGATAGTATATTATGGCTGCAAAACGAAACATTGTGCCCTTGTAAGCAATTAATATTTACGTACCAGTTGCCAGTAATGTGTTTAATATGCAAATTGGTCTATGGAATAGTGCTACACCACAAAACATAGTGGTTACTCAAGCAATGCGTTCGTGGGTCGTTGACGGGTTGGATATGATACTGATGAAAGAGCAATAACTCATGAAATATTCATATTTACACGTTACCTCTTTTGTCTGTCTTCCATCGCATTGTTTATGTAGACGTATTCGCATACGAGGTGTAACCTTCAGTGGTGGCTCTGGAGTCTGAGGTGATAAACTTAAAAGTGACAACATTGCACTACAAACACAAAAGTAAGACACAATATTAACTTGTAAATATTTAATCTACGTAGTTGTATATCATGATTACAAAACTAAATACTATGTCTATGCTAGCAATTAACACACACACACACGCACACACACACACACACACACACACACACACACACACA
>NC_068997.1:3391546-3394869 GCF_001194135.2 Octopus bimaculoides
AGTTTTTTTTTTAATCTTTAAATGTTTACCCATCACCCCTCCATCTCCTCCTTCCTCATGCTTCGTTTTTGAAATCTTCTCAGCCTGATGACAATGCACATTTGATGTAACAGCTGTCACACACACACACACACACACACACACACACACACACACAAACGCAAACACACCCCAAAAATACACTCAAACTCACAGGCACACACACACACACACATCTTTCAGCGCGTAGAGGTGTCCATGTAATACTACATTACATTCTTTGTTCGGAGTGACAGCGAACCAGTGATGCAGGTCACAACGGTCTCTCTGTAACAGACATTTGTATCCTGTTGAAACGCGTCCCAGATAGGGGCGTACCTCTCCAACATACATATCATCTTGTTCAATCCGGCTGCACGATGTAAATGGATCCGAACGTCTCAGCTGTCAACTTCGATCAATGAATATTTCACACGAGTCACTGGGTACGGAATATTAATTTGGCAGCTAAAAGAATATTCTGATCCTAATATTTCTTCTTGCTAACTCATTTCCTATCAACTGTTATTGTATGTTCTTGTCCTGTTCGTCGCCCCGTCTTTTTCCCTACCTCTGTCCGTCTTTCTCCTCCGCGTCTCTCTCTCTCTCTCTCTCTCTCTCTCTCTCTCGTGATACACACCTATACTATACACTTACATACGTACATACATACATACACTATACATATATACATACATACACACATACTTACATACATACATACATACATACATACATACATACATACACACACACACACACACATACATACATACATACATACATACATACATACATACATACATACATACATAAGCACTTGTCCTAGGATTTATGTTATCGTCCCAGAAAGATGAAATGTAAACTAGGCCTCGGCGAGATTTGATCAATCTCATACGTGTTTATTATACACGGGTGTACTCTTCCTCGTGTTTTATAATTTTGTTTTTGTTTTTGTTTTCGATTTTCTTACGCTTTTTTTCTTTCTTTTTCTTTCTCTTTGCTATTTTCAAAAACGTCTGCCGATTCCCTTCATCACCTCTCAATTTCCTTGTCTCATGAGTACATAGGACGGTACCCCTGTGGGACAGCCATATTTCACTGTTTGCTTCTTGTTGCTGTTGATTTTGCGAATGATTTTTGTTTTTGCCTGTTGAAACTGAGATGGAGTATAACTGGGCCTTACTCCCGGCAATAAGGGTAAAGAGGTTTCTTTTGACGGCTCCAGAGTTGTACCTCGGTGACACTTCAGGACCAGCAATCTTTATGCTTTCTTGCTGTTTTATTGCTTTTGTTTTTTGAAGTGCTGTGGGCAAAAAGACCTTAAATGACTTATACTGTCACATGCAAAGCAGTTGAACCCTCTGCTTTGGATACTTTCATTTCTGAACTCCCTACAGAGTGTTGTTTTGCGAATTTGCGGTCTTATGAGAAGTGGTATGATCACGAGGAACCTACCCTGATCACATATCTCTGAAAGTTAAGTCTGCACAGAACACCTTACATTGTTCAAAGAAGGTGACTACTAGCCAGGTGTTGAAGTCATCGTCAATGCCTTTGATGATAACCCTTATATTCTGCTACTGTTGCAGTTTACTCTGCCTTAATTCTCAATAAGGGGGATTTCACTCAATTTATTTTCCGTGGATATAACAGGCAAATTAACCGTCTCCTTGGCAAAATACAGTAGGCTATCCTCCCAGCTCGCGCTCCTCTGTGCTGCGATGTTGGAGATCGGCACTCATATTAAGGAGACAGTGCAGCCATGCTTTTATTACTGTCAACGAAATATTTCCTATGTAAGCTTTTGTTTTTGTTTTTGCTTCGCACTACAATCGCAAACTATGACGCTTTCTCATTGCCCACTACCTGTCGTATGACAAGCAGACTGCTGTTGTTGTTGCTTCTGTTGTTGTTGCTGCTGTTGTTGTTGTTGCTGTTGTTGTCGTTGCTCTTCTTCTTCTTCTTCTTCTTCTTCTTCTTCTTCTTCTTCTTCTTCTTGTTATTATTTTGCACGCCTGTCATTTATTTCTTTGTGCATTTATAAATAAATTTAACATATTTTTTTTCATTTGGTATTTTTGTTTGTCCAATACAATTTGCATTGGAAGCGCATCCTAAAAAAGAGATACTGTCACAGTTAAAAGGTAAAATGAAAATGAAATATGTTTTTTTTTTAAGACTAATCTAGTTGTCTAACACCATCAAGCGGTTAACTTTCGAAAATCTTCAATAATTTTCTTTGTTTGAAATAACGTTCAAAAGGAAAATTAATTCCTTGAGCCATATTTGTAAAAAAGAAAAACATTGGAACTTTATGTAACAGAAATGTTAATACCTGAACAGTGAAAGCAGCACATAGTGATAATAATAGTAATAATCCTTCCGACTGTATTTTAGGAAAGAGTGCGAGTCGATTATATCGACTCTATTATCCAACAGATACTTACTTTATCAAACTTGAAAGGATGAAAGGCAAAGTCGACCTCGGCTGAATTTGACCTCAGAATGGAAAAACGTGGATCAAATATCCCAAAGCATTTTCCCAGCGTTCTAACGAATCTTTCAATTCACCGCCATTTTCTAAATCATAAGACATTACACACATATAAACCTTTTTCTTGTGACTTCAGGAGCTGGTAGGTTGATGAGAATCGCAGATGATTTGAGATAATATATAGGCAATGTCACAGACAAGAGGATTACCGTCATATTTTGTAACAAGATTCAAGGTCTCATATCAAGGGTCCAAGAAACCAGTAGACACCAACAAGACTGATAGCCTGTCCACATGACCACTGATGCACTACTAACTCGCTGTCATTTATGAAGCTGTGTACTGTCACCATTGACTAACTGAAGCTGTCTCCTGTGACAAGCTAAAGAGTATCCAGTGACAACACAACTAGAAAATGGTGAGTTAACTGATATCATAGAACGCAATGATTCTGCAGAAACTAAGCATGGTAGTATTATTTAATTGCTACACTCCATTTCACATGAACAACACTTGTTCCCCGTGGAGCATACGGAAAGGACGAGAACTAAACACACACGCACTGAGTCATAAGCACAAACACACACGTTTGCTTACATACATACATACGTGTATACATACATACACGTACATAAACATATATATTTCTCTTTCTCTCTCCCACAACCATTTCTGTCTTTTTCTTTCTCCCACCTTTCCCCCTCTCTCCCTCTCTCCTCCTATACACATATGTGTGTGCACACATGCACATACAAGCTCTCACTCACGCGCGCGCGCACGTATGTATGTAAGTATTTATCGGCGTGAT
>NC_068997.1:3395434-3403311 GCF_001194135.2 Octopus bimaculoides
ATATATATATATATATATATATATATATATATACACACTCTCCCTTTGTCTAGCACCATTCGGTGGTGGTTAGTTATATCGCCATAATAATGTTACGCCATAATAATGCTTATATGTACATGCATATTTGAATAAGAAGACAAGGAAATATTTCTTAGTCTTATCATTTGGTTTATATTACACTCTTTGTTAAACCCACAGAACGGTTTTACCCTCATGAAACGAGAATTCTTTACACCTGAAGAATTTCGGTATTAGTCTGCAACCCGCGAGCGTTGACATCTCAGAATTTGGGTTGAGTGCTTCAATACAAATATCCTACCTGTATAACCTACCAGGACCTAAGATACATGTACGAGGGATGTTGAAATATCCCTGGCTTTAGGTAAAAGAAAATACAGGAAGATCAGTTAATCCTGATTTTATTCAAGATATTCTCCTCTCAGATTTAAACATTTATTGCAGCCGTCCTTTTATGCTCTGTAAAAGAACTTGGAAGGTCGGTACTCCAGCCAGGCGTTTCACGATATTCCTAAAGGCAGGTAATTTTCAGCGCCCCCTTGTATATTTGCGTGTGTTTTTGCATACAAGCATGCAATCAACGTAAAACAATGTATACGCACACTTATACATACATACATAACCACATGTATATGTGTGTGTCTCTGTGTTTTTGTGTAAGTATGTATGTATGTATGTATGTATACATCTACGTAAGTAGTCATATATATTCATATATATGCTTGTATGAGAATGTGCATGTTTGTGAGTGCATATGCTGGTGTGTAGGTACACAGGTAACAATAGAATACTAGGTTTGTATGGTATGTTGGGCGTCGACTGATGTTGATGTGATTTATAAAGATTTTGTCCCGGACTTAAAAATCATTTGATTGTTAAACGGCAAAGCTATGTGACTTGCCTATTTAATTCTGTTTCACTCACCTAGATCTGGCCAGATAACTACAAGGACAATACGATTAAAACAGATTTAGCTGAATTGGTTTTGTTTTCGTGGTTTTTTGCATAGCCCAGGGTCATTGTTGATGGACGGAGCAGACCTCTTGGCACCTCTTGGCTAAACTAATTGCTGAGATGCACACTTCTATAGAACTAGAACAAGTCATAACTCCAAGTAACTGAGGGTCTATATTCCACAGCCTGAAATGTGTTGGTGGTGGTGGTGTGTTTATGGTATTGGTGATGTTAGCGGTGGTCATGTTGGTGGTAGTGTTAATAGTAGAGGTGGTAATGGTCGTGGTAGCGGTGGTGGCAGCGGTGGTAAATATTATTGTTGCTATTTTAGCCGAGACCAGCCATAACCATCCAGTACAGATTTTGTGGATGGGGAATGTGTATAAGACTTTATTTTCTAATGAATCGTTCCTGTTTCATTTTTCTTTTTTTTTTTAAACCATAAGGGTATGATCTGAGACGTATTTGGCTATTACTCCTAGGAGTCCTGAAACCGAATAGATTCCATCTTCGAGCAGTTGTCGAAGTGCCTTGTGGGATTTAGTTATCTCTTTTCATGTTTGGGTTCGAATCCCGTCGAAGATGACTACAGAAGTCTTATCCTTCTATTGCTGTTTAAGCCCACGTGAGCACTGACTGAGCAAGCATATGAACAAAAAACGCTCCAGTCCAGTCGTGACCACCATGTTTATTTGTACACTTAGTGCTCCGCTAGCCAATATATGTTGCCTTTTTTTAAAGTGGCTACAGTGAGAAGAAGAACTTTGGTTGCTATTTCTAACGAGTCGAGAGACCATGTCGTAGAATTTCCATGATGGGCTCGTTTTTTTTTTCGCGTTAGCCTTGATTGAGTTGACCATTCACCGTGACCGTCCTGTATTTTTCTGTTATTGCTTATCTAGAGCTTCATTTTTCTAACGTATCCCTCCAATAAGTAATTTGAGGAATATTTCACTTCCCGTACAGGCAGGGCCTGTAAGGTGGATGGCTCAGTGGTTAGAGCGTCGGGCTCACAGTTACGAGGTAGTGAGTTCGGACCGTGTTATGTTCAGGACGAAAACGCTTTATTCCACGTTGCTCCAGTTCACTCAGTTGTAGAAATAAGTTGCGACATCACCGGTGCCAAGCTGTATCAGCGTTTCCTTTTCTCTTGGATAACATCAGTGGCGTGAAGAGCGGAGGCTGGTATGCATGGACGACTGCTGGTCTTCCATAAACAACCTTGCTCGGACTTGTAGCGCGGAGGGGAGCTTTCTAAGTGCAATTCTATGGTCATTCATGGCTGAAGCGGGAATCTTTATATTTTTAGCAGCAGGGCTTGAGGGATATATTAGATACCGGCAAGACAATGCGTCTAGATTCAATTTGTCTGGAACCTTTATTAGTTACGTTATTTTCTTTACCTATTTTCGGTTTTTCAACGAGGGAGCAAAACTATCTTTGCTCACAGTTTTGATATTTCAATTGAGTTAAGGGCGGCGAGCTGGTACAATCGTTATCACGACAGGCACAATGCTTAGCGGCGTTTCATCCGTCTTTACGTTCTCCGCCGAGGTAGGCTTTGCCTTTCATTCATTCGAGATCGATGAAATAAGTACCAGTTGAATACTGGAGTCGATGTAATCGACTGACACCTGCCCTTCAAATGCTGGCTTTGTGCCAGAATTTGAATGTTGCAATTTGAATTATAAATAAAAAATATCTTTGCTCTCAATTCTAACAAGAAGACTTACTTGATCACTTGACGAGCTAGAAACAGCAGTAGAGTTTTCCTTGTATTACATCTTTAAAATGTGAGATTAATGGATAGTGTTGTCTTAGATACACTGTGTCTGAAGAAAAAAGCAACCAGTAAACAAAGATGGAGTGGTCACGGTGGAATAAATTTGCTCGCTTAGAACTAACCTCGGGCAAGATAACAACAATAACAACAACAATAGCAATGACAATTGCTTACTGCATTAGATAAAATATCTATCACGCTCATTTTTATGTCATTGTTCATATTGCAATAGTCCTTCAAGCAGTTGTAGTTGTTTTTGTTATTGTTGTTGTGGATGATATTGCTCTGTAGTTGTTGATGTACTTGTGTGTTTGTTGTTGTTGTGGGGATAGCTACTTGAAATATTTCTGATATCGCCACTCGGAATACATAATTCATGTTTTAAGTTGTCCCATTTTATGTTATTTCTTGCTGTAAAGAAAGTGTATGTGGATGGCCGAATGGGCGGTGTCTCGAAATGTTGGTGCGATATGTTCATGCTTACCTACACACACTTATACATAAATACACACCATACACTCTCCACACATACATACACACAGAAATGCAGGGACACACACACATGTATATATGTTTACACCCAGCAAGAGGAAAAGTACTCTATACATGGTTTAGAGTATAATTCTTTTTTATTTAAACATCTTAGCAGTACATCATTCGAATGATCAAACACCACCTCACTAACAGTGACAGTATGCTCTATTTCTGCTTCGTAAATTCTGTATTAACTCTATGCAACTTCGATTTTTCTTTTAAAATCATGTGACACGAAATTTTACAGATGCCTCCTGTTTTGGAAACTTTACGAACCGACAAGGGACGTTTTTTTTTTACGGATTACAGCTCGCTCTTTGCTTATGCTACCATCGTTGCTTGTCGTGAAAGGCCGCCCAGATTTGGAATCGTCTTCGATGGCCGTTGAGCTCAATTTGAAACGCTGATATGATTCGTGATATTGCGCACGGCTCAGACAAGCCTTCAGAAATCTCTCAGTCAAGACTCCCTTTAGGACTACATTAGAAAATAAACCCCAATTTCCTTCCCAGTTTGTGATCTTCCACAATTATCATTGCTTATTTTGCTTGATAAAGTTAATTAAACATACATCGACTGTAGTATCTATGTGGATCAATGGCTGACTAACATGACGTGGTACGGTTGATATTAAACTGGAATTCTGTTTGTGCAGACCTTGTCCACATACGTGTCGAAACAGATATTCAAAAAGATATATAAAAAAATTGAACATCAGATTAAACTCATGCAAATAAATTTATAACGATTTAAGAAATACAACTTGCTAGAAAGCATTTGAATTTGATCTGCTTAATATGATTAAAATTTTTCTTATGTTCTAATAGCCTTGGAGCAGTTTTTGAAACATTGGCTCGTTCAGTAGAATACATGGCATGCATAATTATAAATTTACACAATTTGACATGGTGGAATTCTACCCTTTTTAACAGTAAAATCACTACAATTAACAACCTAATTATGCATTCTCGAAAATGCTCCCCCTTTATAGATGACTCCTTCTGGATCAACCGTAATGACACATTGCTAACATTTCACTATCTTGCTTGAGATATGCCATTTTATAGGATTATGTAGTTTCCAAACACTTCAAACATTTAAACTACTTGAATTAGACTTCTACAGAGATAGCATTGATTTTATTCCATGAAAAATGGCCGCCTATCCTTTTGCCAGTACAAACACCAGTTGATTCCATAGCCATAACTCCGAACGTAATGCAAATCGCAGTGCGACCGTACAGTGTATCGACAACTGTTATACCCTCAGCTGCTATCACAAACAGCTTTCTAGTAATATCGGTAAGAGGATCTGTAACATATCTTCTGATAAGGAAAATTTAAACAGTAGCAGGGAGCATTATAATATTATAATGCATATTATGCAGAATTGGTTTCGCAAAAAAATACATTCTACACCGAGATAGAGAAAACCACAATTAACATTGGAAAACCCGAAAACGTGCGGATTATGTGTCATAATCCATTATTTAGTTTAAATGTAAACCTAAATATTGCCTTTTTTGTCTAATTCTAATACGCAAACACTCTCTCACAAACTGTAAACTTCAAAAATTCCCATGAAAAATATAGCTAAATTAACAAGAATTCGTTCAACCACTCTGCCACTTTTCAGCTAGAATTAACAGGTAAATTTACGCACAAATTCGAGACATTTACGCCCACAATACTGCCACCATTTTATTACATTGCAAATCATATCCCAAAATGTCCTCCAGACAAGTCTGTATAGAGTTGCTGAACAACATTCTCACCAATCTCTAGTTCACAGACATGCTATCGCACCAGGCTTCCGCTAATAGAATTGCCACCGCTCTTTAGGCCTGGTTCATTAAATGCTACTCAAATCGACTCAGCTTCTGTCTCATTCGTTTGCCCTTCTCTTGTCACCAACACTCAGTACATCATTCTAGACCAGCGGTGGGGAAACTATTTAGTGCGGCGGGCAAAAGTTTCCAAAGAAAAAGGTCCGCGGGCTGATCACAAGTTGTAACTCTTATATCTGTGTAAATCTTGTATATATCTATTCAATATACACTAATAAAGATAAATTTAACACATTAAATTAACGCGTAACACCTTCATCAACGCCGCCACTGAATTTAGGACGTTTATATTACTTATGAGGTGTTCCATAATTTTCAAGTTGGGTCTCAAGGAGTGGTACAAACCTAGCAATTTGTGTGTTATAGTGAAAACAAAATTTCCATTCAATTGGGAATTACCGGACGGTTTCTGTTCGAGTCTAACCGTTTTAAGTCGTAGTAGAAACGCGACCTACGTCGCAAATAGGCAGACGAATATTGTATAAATTTACTATATTTTGTACGTACGAGTATATCAGCCTACGGACGCAATAAAAGCTGCTCGCAGGTGCAATTGGGGCCGCAGGCGGGGGTTTCCCACCCCTGTTCTAGACCATCATTCATAACCACTACGTCGTATCTTTTCTACTCTGGATTTCGCTCTGTGGACGGTGCAGTGCATCCATGCATACATATATATATACATACACACAGACTCACATAGATACACACACACACATGCATGCATGCATACATACATACATACATACATACATACATACATACATACATGCATACATACATATATACAAATATATATATATACATACATATATATACATACATACACAAATACATACATACATATATACATGCATGCATAAATACATACATGGGGATTGTTCCATCGTCACAGATGATTGCCATCTCCTTGAATTTGTACTTCCTTGTTGTCAATATCATTTCTGACTTTCCGCCCATAATGCCCCAGTTGACTATTTAGTCTCGTTGAAGATCTGCATGATTCAGAACAAAAGTGAGAAACGAAATTACTAACTTTCTCTTCGCTTCCAACTAGTTTGTTCGGCAGATGTCACTTTTCCAAGATTTTCGATACATGGAATAACGAATAAGGCCAACCCTAAACAGATATCTGTACGTCATTAGACTATAGCCGTGGGCATAACTTTAAGCTGCGTCCTGTAGTTGAGACTCTGGTTCAGGAGAACCAAGGGTTTGAGGAGTGTAGAACCACCTCTTAGCCACTATTGGTCCCAGGCCTACTCTGACTAGAGTAGTAGTTACTGTCAGAGTCCCAACTATGAATGAACAAGCATATATGATGACAATCCTTCTAGGTACAGGGACGGAGAAGAAACTTTAGTTGGTGTCAGAGCGTGCAGAGCTGTCACTAGGTGCTAATCATGGTGACTCAGAGAGTTATATTGTACAAGTGTTTATCCCTACCTACATACATAGCCACACCTACGCATATATACATACACACACAAACAGACGTACGTACATATATACATACATACGTACACACATACATACATACATACATACATATATGCATACATACATAATACATACATATCAAGGGATTATCTCTCAATGCGACACAGTGTTTTCGTTAAAATGATATACAATACTCTCCGAAAAAAAACTGTCATGGGATAAATATAGAGAAACTCCGGTTATTGAATGAATACAAAAGCATCAACACTAGGAATATTGGTGAAGCATTCCCATAAAACTTCTACAAACTGCAGAACTAACACGTCGGATAGTATTGCTTTTGTGATAGTCAAGAAAAAGTATATATTGTCATAGAGGTAAACGAGAAAGAAAATAACTATAGACAATTGTTTCGAATCTTCCAGCTTCTATATCCAGATTATAAATTCCCTTTTATATAAATAACAATTGGTGCTCCTGGTTTTGGGAGGAAAGACATAAGTAACAATCTGCATAAGCTGGGTTTTAATAAAAAAGCAATCAACCAGCGAAATGGCATATTACAAATACAATTTGTAAGTGGAATATTAAAAACATGCAAGACTTTTCTCAAGTTCAGATGTGAATTTGCTTTTGTTATCTACATTCTAATGATAAAGCTTTATATCTTTGTTAGAAATCAGCTCCTTGTTTAGAGGAAAAATTTAAATAATTATAAATAGAAGAGAACATAACATCGTGTGTGTGTCGTATGTGTGTTTGTGTGTATGTGTGTGAGAGAGAGAGAGAGAGAGAGAGAGCATTTGTGTGTTTTTGAGAGTGTGTGTGTGTGTGTCTAATGCACCGTATCTGAGAGTTCCATTATTAACATGTTTAAAATTCAAGATATTATAACTTCAATGCAATAACCAGAAATGCAATGAATTTGCATAAAGAAAATTTGGTTAAAATAAATGTTAGTAGCAAAATATTTTAGAATAATAAAAAGAAAACGATTCACAAACATTTCATAATTTCGTTTTAAGCACTACGACTATTTCAAAGGTAAAAATATAAAAATCACTATCAATGTTAAAAAAAAATGATACATTTTAATCTGATTGGGAAACTGTTTGATCAGGAATTAAAAATTCTATTATAATAATGTAATTATCATACGGTGACACTGTTTATATTTTAGCCGTGGAAACAATTGAAGGGTCTAGAATGACATTATGAAACGTGTGAAATATTATGTGTGTGTGTGTGTGTGTGTGTGTGTGTGTGTGTGTGTGCACGTGTGTGTGTGTGCGCGCACGT
>NC_068997.1:3403477-3404789 GCF_001194135.2 Octopus bimaculoides
ACCTTCATCCACATGTACATATAGATACATAACTGGGTACATGACGTGGCAAAAGAACATGGACAAAATGGTAAACAACGTGCAACAAACAAGTAGGCCACATAGAAACATCTCCTTCATCAGCTGCCACCATTAAAACACTGGCGTTTCGAAGAATTAAGGCAGTACGCATCGTGAAAATGGTTCTTCCCACGAACACAAATTAATTTATTTTCGTGGAGGGTAGTGGCGGACGGAAAACAAGACAGGAAAACGAAACGGTGAAATAAACAAGCAAAAAGGCTATATATATATATATATATATATACGTGTGTATGTGTGTGTGTGTGTGTGTGTGTGTGTGTGTATAAACGAGAGGGCACCCAAAAGAAACTGGAATTTTGCAATATTATATTATTCTCTAAGTTTTACATATTTACATTTTTATCTTCTTCAAAATATTCTCTATGTGAAGCAATGCTTAGGTCCAGGCTCGTTTTCTACTATTCGAAGCAATGCTGGACCTCTTGTAAAGTGATGCCTTTTAACCTCTCTATCGTTTTTTACTTCACCTCTTCCACATCTGCAAATTCCGTAGCACCATCTTTCCTTCCAGTGATGTCTTTCGAAAAAAGGTCCGGATCAACTTCCAACTCTTCATTCAGTTCACGGCACGCATTCAGCCGTGACTGCTTTTGATCTTCCGTGAGCAAGCGATGCACAACTTTTGTTGCAACATCTTTTTCATTCGTAATTTCTCGCTCGAAATTCGTTAGCAGGAGTTCCAGGACACACCAAAACCAGTCAAATCAGCAAGTTTCTCCATTGTTTGGTAATGTTTCTCCTAGATCTGTTGATGACTTTTCTTGATGTTTTCATTCGTCTGGGCGGTCAACAGTCGTTCTGAACGAGGTTAGATTTACTTCCTCCATGGTAGATGAGCTGCACTATGTTTCTATGCAGAATGTTGTTTATGATATCCATGTTCACTAGTGAAGGAGTGTGGAAAAGATCTGAAAAGGATTGTGGGAAAGATAGACAGACAGACAGACAGACAGATTGATAGATAGTTAAATAGATGCATCCATACGTACGTACGTCATACAAACATACGGACACACACTGGATACAGCTATCGATATAGATATAAATATAGATACACATATACATACATACATATATATATATATAATTATATATAATTAAATATATCTATGAAGAAACGATGAATTTTTTCATTACGAAATTTTTCGTTATTTTTTCATTATGAGGTTTTTTCACGCTGACTACTTGATAAATTCTTATAAAGAATTTATCCTATATTATATTATAT
>NC_068997.1:3404800-3405580 GCF_001194135.2 Octopus bimaculoides
TATATATATATATAGATAGATAGATAGATAGATAGATAGATAGATAGATAGATAGATAGATAGATATAGATATGTGTGTGTGTGTGTGTGTGTGTGTATAAACATAGACAGAGAGGAAAAGGAAAGTGTATATATAATATAAATGTATATATTAGATAAATAAATACACACACACACACGCATACACTTGCATATATATGTAGACACACACATATTACGCACGCACGCACGCACAAGTAAGCGCAGGCGAACACACACACACACACACACACACACACACACCGATTGTTACATGTAGACACAACATTTGACATTTTTACGCGGTGTATAAATGTCTTATCTAACGCACATATAAGAGTTTAAACTTCTTGTTGTTATTGCACTAATTGCTGTTGTTGTTGTGTTTGTTGTTAACTGAACAATTCCCTCATTTGACAACTAATTAAATTACAACTTTAGTTTGTTTATCAGCAAAAAATAAAACGAACGAAAGCAAACCTAACCAACAACAACAAATAATAAGAGAGAGAGAGTGTGGGGAGAGAGAGGGGAGAGAGAGAGAGAGAAATAAATAAACCTATATAGATATAACAAGTTATTATCTCTTCTAACCCTGACCACCATGCGGGTTGTATCCTCTTGAGATACGTTCCAATATTTGACTCAATTATTCACCAAGCCTGACATTGTTTTTAGCCAACGCCCTGCTACTTATACAGTGCCATGCACATTATACAAACACATATAAATACAAACCTATATATATATATATATATATAT
>NC_068997.1:3405723-3410202 GCF_001194135.2 Octopus bimaculoides
ATGCACATTATACAAACACATATAAATACAAACCTATATATATATATATATATATATATATATATATATATATAATAAAAGAAAGTAAATGCGCACACTACACAGTTTTAACATAATTTTTGGTATATTTCATATTGTCTGTCGACCGGTTTCCATTTCGCTATTCATGACATTGAAATTATTGTAATTTCGTATTTTCTTAAGCAAACTTTAGTGCATGTTGTGTGTGCAGAAGTTTATGAATGAATGATTCAACAAGTAGAAAAATCTAAGGGGAAGTAAGTATTGGGGAGAGGGGCGGTAATCGTTCATCTGCAGGGGAAGGGATTAATATACACAAAACTCAAAAGCTAAAGCAGTGAGGAGAAATATGTACAGTGATGGGTATGTGATCATGAATAAAAATATATACTGATATCAAAGTTATTTATGCGTTCATATTTAGACGTGTTCTGTATTTTTCGATGAACAAATTTTCTTTATTTAAACGTTCTTGTATAAGAATTGTTTCTCTGCACTGGTAGATGGGGAAAACTGTGAAGTTTCGTTGGATATTACCTGTACATCTCTGTATGTGTGCACTCAAAGAAATCTGTCTATATTACGGGAGCCAGGTGTGTTCCTTTTGTAATGTGGTTCTCCGTCATACTTGTTGTCCTATATAGTTATGCCCACAACCTGAGCAAGTTATAAGATAGATTAGATTCTCGGAAGCACAAGTGAAGTTGGCTTTAATTGTCAACCTCTCTTCTTGTTTGAATAGGAATTCCGAGCGTCCCAGTAGGTTGGGGCATATTCCACAGTTTGGGCGTCCACATTTTGTAACCGTTGGTTTCATGGATGTTGTGTAAAGCTTCGCATTTGTTAGAAGTCTTTTCAGCACTTTGTATTGCTTTTTGCATTTGATGAATTTATGTTTCCAGAATATTGTTCACTTTTGGATCTCTAGTGAGCATTGGTAGATTTTGTACAAGAGTGTTGTATGCCTCGTTGTTTCTAGGATTGTGAGTTGATAAATACAGAAGTGTTTTGAGATGAGCTGTGGTGTTACCTTTTCTTTCCCTTACTGCTTTAATGTCTAATTTCTTAGCACGATCTTTTTAGATTGTGGCTATGCTAAGGCACAGTCTTGAAGAATTTTTAGTCGTATGATTCGATGCCGGTCCTTTTCTGTTTCTTCAGCCTGTTACTTAATTTTATCGGTCTATTTTGCCGAACCACGAAGTTGTGGTGATGTAAGCACAGTAAACACACCAACCACACCAACACCGGTTGTCAAGCGACGGTGACGATAAACACAGCCACAAAGACATGCGCGCACATACGCACACACACATAAATATACATACTACGGACAGGCATGCATACATAGATACATAGATACATACACACATATAAGTATTGACTGATCTGTTTTTTTTTCCTTTATTTCAACCGCCGCCACCAAAAACAACAACAAAACCAACACCATTAAAACTACTACCACGGCCCTCTCCACCACAACTACTACGGTCTGGCTCTTCTGGAACCTTTAACAATGTTCATTGTCTGATTATGACTTGTCCCTATTTTCCATCATAATGTGAGACTGTAGAAAATGTCCCGGAATCTGCCGTATCTCCTCACTGTGTCAGAAAGCAAAACTCTGAATAACTTTGTGTGTATGTGTATGTGTTTGTGTGTGTATGTGTGTCTCTGTCTGTCTTTCACTATCTGTGATTTACATAACAGACGCAGCTGTGTTCGATACGATTTTAATCTCCTTATCCATTCTTGGTTCTTTCTTTCTTTTTCTTTCTTTTTTTTGTCACTTTTGCTATGAATTAAATTAATGAATTCAACGGGATACACCGTCTGCAAGTAGTTGGGTTCAGCATATTATCCTCCATTTTCTAATTGTTATACAAATTTTGGGTAAAACCTCCACTTTTACCCGCTCCCATTGATGGCACCCAGTATAGCTGTAGTGTAGCAATAATTAGGTACCCTCCCAGCAGTATACTGGATAGATACTATCCCTTAGTGGGTTGAACCCCCAACCCCTAACTCTCTCACATTATATATATATATATATATATATATATATAATACACACATATGAGAGTGTATATGATTGTGCGTGCGCGCTATTGTGGCGACCCACCCCTTACGGAATAGCTGGTTTCAATCAGATGTATTTTTATATTTCTACCAATATGATATGATATGATATAATATAGTTATAATAAAAGAAGTTTAAGATTCCAGTATCTACACGTCTACAACAACGTTACGTGTGATCTAAGTCGATTGTATGAGGGATTAATTTAACCTTCGTAATTCGTGCAAATAGCTAAGGTGAGAGTGAGTGGGGGAGAAAGAGTGAGAGAGAGAGTGAATACAACGACGACAACGCCCTGAACTACTGTAGAGATCTTATCAAAATTAGGACAAAACTGGCCCTTAAATAAGCATAATCTATCCACCCCTCGCCCTACCGTTGTTTTTCTATCTACTACCACCACTACCACCACCACCACCGCCACTACCACTCTTTTACATTCTCTCCTTCTTCCATTCTTTTCTTTCTGTTTTATCAATATATCTTTTCTGTATGTTTACCTTTATTTCTCTCTCTGACTCTCTTTTTATTTCTCTTTGCCTCTCATTTTGTCTCATTGTTTCTTTGTCCTTATTTGTATTATTTCTTGCCCGTCTGTCTGACTCTCTCTCTCTCTCTCTCTCTCTCTCTCTCTCTCTCTCTCTCTCCTCTCTTTCTCCTGCTCTCCCCCTCTCTCTCTCTGCATGGTGTGTGTGTGTATGTGTGTGTATACGTATGTATGTATGTTCTTTTCCTCCTTAATCTAGAGTTAATCTTCACTGGCCACCTCCATAGTAACAAGTTTGTAACGGAAAGGATCCCGTTCAGTTCATTATTCTTTCAAACTTAAGGTGTTGCAGTTTTTTATAACCCCAGATATCGTGATTATTTGTAGTGGATCAAGGATTACCATTATCTCCCCAAGAACACAAGTTCACCCATAATTTGTACCAGACGACTTGGTACGTCTCTTCCTGCTTCAATAATAGGAAGTATGAAGTTCAAAGTGTATCTTGGGTACTTGATTTGCAAACTCTTTATCAATGGACCATAGATGTCCTCATTCTCCTCTATTTTTCTAACTACACTGGTGCCCAGTGGACAGCTAATTTCCACAATAGATCATATCTTTTTCCCTGTGACCCCGCACAACTTCACCTAGCTAGTTGAGTTTTAAGTTGGTGTCTATTTTAATTTTTAAGCTCCACCAATATATACTTTAACCCATCGGTCTCAATAGAGTAAACTTTGTCTATTGATGTTTCCTCTTCTTCTTTATCTTATTTCAGACTGTTGCAGCTACGGCACTATGCCGCATGAGAAGATAATACCAGGAAGATAATACCTGGGTCCTTTCCTCCACCATATTCTAGAGAAGTCACTCGCTAGTGAGGCCTTAACGCCAACAGGTTTTAGAATCTGATGATACGCCATAACGCTAAGCCCTTTATGGACGTGAGACCTAAGGTAATCCCATACACTGGCCTTATCTGACATATATATATATATGAACATGCATATTTATACATGCATATATATGTACACGAAGAGGTGCTGAAAAATATCCTGGCTTTGAAGTTATTGTGAAACGTGTGGCTGGAGACCAAAAATTCTGAGTTCTTTTACAGGACTTATAAAAACTGAAGGACTGCTGCAATATGTGTGTGAACCTGAGAGGGGAATACGTTGAATAAAATCATATTTTATTTTACCCAAAGCCAGAAAGTTTTCAGTACCCCTTTGAATATGTATGTGTGAGTGTATGTATATATATATATATATATATATATATAATTATGTGTATTTCTTCTATCTTAATGAATAAAAATTCTTCTGATAGAATAAATGGGTTAATAGAAACCAATGTAGCAAAGAACACAAAACAACTGTGGTTAGCTCCTGTTTTTAAGGCAGGAACTCCTTGAAATTTTGGGTATTTGAGTATATTTAAGAATTTAAGGATTGGAGAAAACGCATATATATATATATCTTTATATATGCAATATATGCTTGGATAGGTACAGCTTTCACTCACACATCTCCTGAATGTTCTACAATAAACGTTTTAGTTCCAGCAGCAATCATATGCACGAAGCTTGTGGAGAAACTATTGAACGGTTTGTAACACGCTAACATGGTTAATGAGGCGTGTTGGTATCAGGAAATTTGAAACGTTTCACATTTCAGGAATAACAAGATAAGCTATGATGGGAGAAATTCAACATGTAGGTGCGGTATGTACGTCTGTATGTGTGTGTGTGTGTGTGTGTGTGTGTGTGTGTGTGTGTGTGTGCGTGTGTTTGATGGGGTTTCTCTTGTCGGGATATGTGTGTATGTATGTAACGATATATATAGTTCTCTCCCTCTCTTCATATACAAATATATATATATATATATAT
>NC_068997.1:3413827-3415225 GCF_001194135.2 Octopus bimaculoides
ATATATATATGTATGTATATATATATATATACATATATATATATATATAGTTCTCTAAATAACCACAGTCAGAAAATGTTGGAATCTTATTAAGTAACGAGTGGATGGTGTATAACAATAAATAATAATATAATATCGTAATCTCATAATAGCCAATTTACTGATTGCTTTCATACTAGAAAGTTGAGAAAGAATGGTGTATATATATTATAAACGTTTTTCTTTATGATAACATGTTTGGCCACTGATATATTCATAAATAAGCTTAATTCTTTCTATTATATATCCATCGTAATATTTTTACATTTCTCTCTACTTATTCATATTTTCCTAACTCATATCTGGTCATTTTGCCGTGTCTCGGCTCTACCGGTCTTTTCACATAAACGCTGTGCATGGCATTTCATTTCAAAGCTTGATTGCATAGATAGAGGTGAAAACATTTCTATCGCCGATCGGGATTCATGGTAGTCCCAAGGTAAAGTCATGTTTTGACTTCTATCTCTAGGAATATTTCCCCTGTCGAGGCGAATGAGTCCCTCAATTGGTCCCTAACGCTGAAATTGCTATAGGGAATTAACCAATTATTTTCAAGTTGTGGATTCTATTTGCTATGTCACCCGAAGACAGTTTGTATCGTGAGAAGAAATGATATGAGTGATATAATGACTTTATAGCGGTTTTGGCTGCTATTTTTAACATGTTAGGGTTTCGAAACACTCTTAGTTATAATTGTGACTTGTTCCTAATTATAAACGTTTTTCTTCTTCATATTTTACGATAACATGTTTTGCCATTGATATATTCATAAATAATCCGAATTATTTATAATATATCCTTTGTAATGATTTTACATTACTTCATGTGAAGGCGCATGGCTCAGTGGTTAAAGCCAAAACACTTTATTTCACGTTGCACCATTTCACTCAGCTGTAGTCACAGGTGCCAAGCTGTATCGGCCCCTTTGCCTTTCCCTTGGATAACATCGGTGGCGTGATGAGAGAAGGCTGGTATGCATGGGCGACTGCTGGTTTTCCATAAAAACAACCTTAGGTTGTGCGTTCGCCGGTGAGGTAACTTTCCGCCTTGACTTGTTCCCTGGAGGGGAACCTCTTAGATGCACCTACTGTCATTCCGGACCGACGGAGTCGGAAATACGAGACTAGAAATACAGCCAACAGCAGATGAAGGGTCGTTCTTTATGTTGTTTGTTTTGTTTTCCATTTGTGTCTTTCGTTGTTCGAAAGAATAGTTCTTGCTCCATGCACTCGTGCTTCGTACTTTTTTGCTGTACACGTTTCATGACGTCCTGTGTCCACATATGCATATATATATGCGTATAGATGTAAGTATATACATATACGTATGTATATACGCATATATATATATATATATATA
>NC_068997.1:3415289-3426454 GCF_001194135.2 Octopus bimaculoides
CATACATATATATATGCATATACATATATATATATATATATATATATATATATATACACACACACACATTTATGTGCGTATTCGCACATAAATGTGTTGCTGTGTTTACGGTCCCCGTAACTTAGCGGTTCGACAAAAGAGACAGATAGAATAAGTATCAGGCTTAAAAAGAATATAAGCACTGGGATCGATTTGTTTGATTAAACCTTTCATTGATTAAACCAATGACTGAAACTTGTAAAATATATTTTGCTCTACATCTTAAGATCATTGTCCTGAAAGTATAGAAAGCAAACATGTAATATGATAAACTCAGAAATAGCAAAATTTTGCTGAAAGTAATTGAGAAAATTTTTTCCTTCCTATAAAAAAAAATTTCTTACTTTTATATCCTAAAGATAACACATTTCTTATGTTACTTCACTTAATTTTATTTAGGGACTCTACATAGAATTGTGGAGTTTGTTTTTTACCACATCAAAAATTACAGATATGTTAGAGACACGATTTTACATGTCTCTAAATGTATGAAGGAATCAACTGTACTTTTACGGCTTTCAAGTTCTCATTGATATATCACTCTAGATAAAATTGACTACTTTTGGGGTAGTAAGCATAGCTAATCATGCACTACATTGATAACGTGTCTTTTACCACTGTCTCGAGTTTATTAATGCCTTTTTGGAGGTATTTGGTAGATGAAAACAGTCTGTAATGCTACCACTAAGATAGTTTCACTTTTGGTGTAAGTAGTCATTCATACCCTCACCTGATCTTTGAATGCTTTAAGCAGTGTTGAGCTTGATCCCTGGACTCAGTATGACTGCCCTTCTTCTCTTCCTCTCTTTCTCTCTTACTCTCACCTCTTCTGTCATGCGTTTTCTGATTAAGTCATAAAAAAATGTGTAATCCAGTGATTAAAAGTTCTACATTAGCCGCTAGTTAGAGTACACACAACTCACATATACACTTACAGAAAACACACATATCTACACATACAGCCAACGTCGCGCACACACACACACACACACACACACACACATGCACATACTCACATCTATTTCTTGTTTCGAAATATAGTGGAAGAAGAAGAAGTGATATATACAATTCTATAAGTTATTAGGTATTCGATGGTTGCTGCCACTAATCCAGCAGATCTAATATCAAAAGTGTCCTTCCAGTCTTATTTACAATATGTTTTTCCTTTTTTTATAAAAATTAAGCTACTATTTCTAACAGATCGAACGGCTACTTTGAAGCTCTTTCGTCGACATGTCAGATGGTTTCAAATCTACATATCTTACATCTTTTCCATAGGAGGACATTAAATGTGTCTTATTGGTTCATTTCACTTAATTGTATAGAACAGTGGTTCACAACTGGCGTTTATATGAAGTTTACAGGTCCAAATAAGATCTTTGGGGTCCGCACAAGCAAAATAGTAAATTAGAGATCCAGAGTAGTATTTTAAGGGTCCATGAAAATTTTGATTAAATGTATTATTTGCAAGAAACAGCTAGGTTTCTTCCTCTGACATTTTACATAGTTCAGCCCTTTCAAGATGATGAGTGAATAACAAAATTGGAATTTTGAAAGAAGTATCTATAAATCTAATTTTTTAAACAAAGGGGTCCATAGATAACAAATGGTTGAGAACCACTGGTATAGAAGAGAGTTTATTATGAGACATGTGTTCTGGCCAGATATAACTGTATATGTCATCTTCAGCAAAAGCGAAAGGAAAGCTAGAAAAATGACGAGCCAGGGAATGAATCTCCCGACTTACCAGAAATGGCAGCAAAATCTTCTTAATGTCACACGCTACCAAATTAAAGATGAGAGGATGAGCGAACAAAGAAAAATGATGGCTGTAGATTGAACAGGTACGACCATAGTTTGCTTGATCAGGGCTTGGCCGATATCACTATGAACAACAACAAACTGTGACTGAGGAATCTTCTTATTTTGTGAATAGATTAATTATTCTTTTAAATATATTTTACAATTACGGAAGACGTTGCGTGACAAATTTCGCAAATAACTTGATAAAAAATATAAATGATTCTTACCATTGTATGTTCATATTTAGGCAGAAGTCATTCCCTGTTGTACTCCTGACCATCGCAGTTCTATAAAGTAAACAGCAATCAAGCAGCGACTTTAACCGCTTGCATCCTTTCAGTAACACTTCTAACAGTGTTGCAGTGCCAGAAAGTGGAGACGCAATGGCCCAGTGGTTATGGCAGCGGACTCACGGTCGTAGGATCGCGGTTTCGATTCCCAGACCGGGCGTTGTGAGTGTTTATTGAGCAAAAACACCTAAAGTTCCACGAGGCTCCGGCAGGGGATGGTGGTGAACCCTGCTGTACTCTTTCACCACAACTTTCTCTTACTCTTACTTCCTGTTTCTGTTGTACCTTTATTTCAAAAGGCCAGCTTTGTCACACTGTGTCACGCTGAATCTCCCCGAGAACTACGTTAAGGGTACACGTATCTGTGGAGTGCTCAGCCACTTGCACGTTAATTTCACGAGCAGGCTGTTCCGTTGATCGGATCAACTGGAACGCCAACAGAGTGCCAACAGTGTCAGAAATCAAAAGAAATCAATTCTAAAATTGTGACACTGGTTGCTTACCATAAATGAGTTAGTGTAATGCTTGACTGTTCAATTTAGACACGAAAACAGCAGTTTGCGCCATTTACCTTGTACTTTCTTAGCTCTTTGGGTCATACCTCATTTTCCCTCATTACCCCCTGTCGTTCCTTCTTTCTTTCCCTCAATATGCATGCACGTACATACGTATATAGATGTAAGCTTTTGTGTGTGTATGTGCGTGTGTGCGTGAGAGAGAGAGAGAGAGAAAGAGAGAGAGAGAGAGCATGCGTATATATGTTTGTACGTATATACATATGTATTTAACTATGCGTCGAAGTGTGTTTCCTGTGAAAGGGTTTGAGTATTTGAAGTGTTTCTCTGTGTGTGTGTGTGTGTGTGGGTGTGTGTGTGTGTGTGTGTGTGTGTGTGTGCGCGCAGGCACGTGTGTGCGTGTGTGCATGTATGTGTGTATGTGTGAGAGAGAGAGAGAAAGAGAGAGAGAGAAATGGAGTTTGACTGAGTGGTGATAGGGGCGTAATGGGAGTATTTAAGTATTTTGTTTCGGATCCGGGTGTGGCTAAAACAGTTCCAGGTCAGTGAATTATGTCAATACAAATAAGTAAGCAGGAGTTATCTTTTCCTATTCATTAAACCCTATTTTCCTGAGGTTATGTCAAGCTATATATGGAAGCAGAATTGTGGCAGTAATGTGGCACAAAAAACAAAATCAAGAAAGAAAAACGATTGCCACAACAGAAATAAAAAAAAACGCTAACAACAACAACAACAACAACGACGACGGCGATGACAGCACCAACAGCAACAACAACGGCAGCAGTAGCACCAACAGTAGCAACAACAACAAAAGCAACAAATATTTCTAAAGTAGTAACAATGACATCAAAAAGAAGAGCAACGAAACGTGAACCATGTGACAGGCGTGTAGTATTTGCGAGAGATAGCAGCTTAATCACCATCAAATAGTTACTTATTGTCGTGAAACAAAACATGAATAACGTTGTGCTTGAATGGAAATATTCTATAAGAGGAAGAGATAGTCATATGTGGATTGCTTTTGATCATAACACTGCCTTGCTCAGTGCTGACCTGGTGCTAAAGAACAACCACAACAGCAATAGCAACAAAAACTACAATGACAACAACAACAACAACAACTGTAACAGCAAATTTAACAAACAGGAAGATTCTTTTCCTGAGTACACGATTAGTTAGTAATATCAGCTAAATCTCACTGACACCCTCTGAAACTCCCTAAGAAGAGAAGAACACGAACTCAGGATGGTAACGGCGGAAATGCCTTTGATCAACGAGAGAGCAGGACCTGGAAGAAATAACAACCAAAACACCCTCAAATTCTATTTAAAGAAAGTACTGTGACGTTGATGAAAGTATTCTTAGAAATACCATTATTGTATATAGGATGGCTAAGTGGGAATAACGCTGTTGGTCAAAGCTCTCTCAGTTCTAATCTCTCGTTGGGCTGAAGATTATCACTTACACAAGCAGGGAAAATAACTGAATGTATTAGTAATCACTATATTACTCCTACCTGGACGATACAAAGAATCTATCGATCTCAGTATCATTTGAACCCAGTATAAAAAGAGATGTGTTTTGATGTTCTAGCAATTCTGCGTTTCACTATCATACCTACAGTATTTTCCGGCATACAAGACGAATTTTTCAGATCAGAATTTGCAACCAAAAATGATAGTTCAACTTTATAAAACAGCACTACTTATTTGAGAAAACTATGGTGAAACTTGATTGGCTATCATTTCTCGGTGGAATGAATAATTACTAGTCACATACTAAATTTTATTTCGTTGATTATTGCCTTATATATGTGGCAGTGTCTCTTAATTAATTTTTAAATAATTATATTTCATTGTCATATTTTCCGAAAAGGATATACAGTTGGATCGGTTACACTCTAAGCCTTAGAGTCTGAGAAGACCTCCTAGCAACACTGCAAGACAAGTGTTTGACTGGCAAGCCGAAGGAAAGAGGGAAGTTGGAAACCTAAGATAACCAAGAAAGGACGCATAGAGAATGCAGCGAAAGCAATCGGTCTCTGTCTTCGTCTGAAATTAAGGCGATAACCCAAGAATGTGTCCACTGGCATGAAATGGTCGCGGCCCTGTGCACCTTACGGAGGAGTGTGCACTAACTAACTAACTAACTAACTAACTAACTAACTAACTAACTAACTAACTAACTAACTGACTAACCAACTAACTAACTAACTAACCAACGAACTAACTAGCGAACAAACTAACTAACTACTTACAATTATTCTCTTTAGATGATGACTTTTGTCCATGTTCACAATTTTTTATCAACAAAACATAGGCGCAGGTATGGTTATGAGTCTAATAAGCTTTCTTACTACCCCATGGTTTCGGATCCAATTCCACCGCGCGACACCTTGAGCAAGTGTCCTGTACAATAACCCCGAGCGGGCCAATGACTGAGAATGAATTTAGTAGATGGTAACCATGTATAAAATAAGTACTGTTGTCGATTTCTTCGACTAAACCCTTCAATATGGTGTCTAAGTATGGACGCATTCCAATGAGTGAAACAAATAAACGATAAAAGAAGAGCGTGACAGAAGAAAAAATATCTCAGAGAAACGTTCTGTACGCCAAATATTACAATCTCTTTAGAAGAGTCAACTCCGATATATAATTAGAACTTATTTTATCAAATCCAGAAAGAAAAACAATCGGTGTTTGAACTACAATTGTAAATAGAATTAATTTAATTCTGTAAAAGTTTCAGTCAGTGAATCTATCGATTTTGCCATTTATCACTCCTCTTCAAACAGCAACTGACATAGATGCCACATGTCTTACAAGTCTCACTTTACAGTCTTGAAGAAATTCAGTCCTAGATACAACTTAAAAGATGAGTTAGTCGTAGCTGGAATGTCCTAATCATCGGTCTGCTCGATAAAAGTTAACCTAAGTCTAAACAACAATAACAACAACATAGACTGACTAACCGTAAAGTATCGGTTGTTGTTGTTGTTGTTGTTGTTGTTGTTGTTGTTGTTGTTGCTGCTGCTGCTGTTGTTCCTGTTCCTGGTCGAAGTAGTATATAATCTGTGTATCTATTCTTTTATTTAAAATGGCGATGAGCACATTGAGAGAGCTTGGTTGCTATTTCTAACAAGTCAACGACAACGTAGAAATGGTCTTATCAGCTCAAATGCTAATTTATAATTAAAACAGAGAAATTTCTTATAAACTTGGGTCTTAAATCTTACTAAATCGTTGAAGATCGAAAACAGTCCAATGACAGATATATGCCGAAGATATAGCCGTGTGCTTAAGAAACTCACTTCAACACTACATTGCTTTGAGTTCGCAAGGGTCTTCTATTGTAATCTTGAAATGGCCAATATTTAATAGTGAAATTCCAGTGACGGTTATTGTGCAGACGTGTGTTTATTTCTACATGTGCAGTTGACTTCTGTTAATTTAGCTTACGTGTTATATTTCTTCATGTTGGTATTACAGCTATAGATTACTTTAAACATTTTATGTTATCCTGTTATCTATAGATTTGTAGCAGTGATTGATAGAAAATTCTTTATCTATTATGCTAAGAAGCTTTTAGTAACATTTGATTGAACGTTGTAAGGAAATACGAACTAGATAATATTAGAGACTATCTCCTCCTTACTATAAGACGACATGATCTAGAGATATATGTTATCTTTGATTCTACTTCATTTTAATGCATTGTGATAAGCGTCATCTTATCGAAGATTTATATATTTGATGACAGGCTGGAGATATTTCTACTGTTAATAATCAGCTAACTGCACATGTAGAAACATAAGTGCATATTTCTTTGATATGTCATGTAACTTTCAAACGATCATATATCAAGCAGAAACCATCTCAACAAATCTGAACTTTTATGCATTACGTTAAGAATATACAGAAATGAATTTAAAATACGTTACTTCACTCGTCCTTGTTTCAAACATAGGACAGTATTAGAAAGAAGCATATGATAATATTAACCAGTTGCATCTAGAATGTGAAAGAACATGGTACTTATTTTTATATCAAAGAAAATCGTTGAGGAAAGCAACCCACATGTAAATAGTAGAAAATGATGCCTTTTATGTAAAGCAGAAAAGGTTCTCGTATTCTACCACTTTGACAAGTATTTTCGAAAGCCCTGGAATCTTACCTCTCTGTAAGATTAAATGAACCAACACCGAACGCTCATATTCAATGCATTATATTCTCATGTGCTCTATTATGTTTATACCTAATAATTAAATAAGTATCTACTGCTATGAGTCAAAAATTAATCTACTTTCCTATATTCACCTTAACAGTTGCAATGCTCCATATTTTCTTTTAAATTCCTATATTATTTTTTGCATTCTTCTCTATATTTCTTTAATAACGTTTTTTTTTTATTTTCAACTCCTTCATAAATATTTTTCCAATATAATTTCATTTTCTTATATCACAATATCATTAAAAAAATAAAAGCCGCCACATCAGTGCTGCTATAACTTGCATCCTTTACAATATCTTTGATCCCCAGAAAACCAGGAGCTGCGACACAAAGAGTCATAATATTGCATATGATGATTATTCAGTTTTTAGATAAATAAATAAAAAAACTTAGGTACCCGTCTTTTGTTTGAAGTTCTTATTGCGTAGAAGACTTGCATTATTAGTGTCATTGAGTGATTCCACGACATTGAATGCCCAGCAACCATCACGTTCAAACTATTCGATATAATGGATTTTTATTTTATCAAGGATTCTATCATGAAGGACATGTATTTTGGAAGACAGTTCACCATACTCATCTATCTATACATTGGTGTCTTAATGAATGCTAGAAAGTCATTATTACTCTACGATGATGTCTCCTGGGTTGAAAATACGGTCTTCTTCTGTTCACTCTCTTTGTCTCTGTCTGTCTGTTTGTCTGTCTCTCTGTCTTTCTCTATTTCTCTCTCTCTCTCTCTCTCTCTCTCTCTCTCTCTCTCTCTCTCTCTCTCTCTCTCTCTCTCTTTCTCTCTCTCTCTATTTCTCTTTCTCCATCTCTGTCTCTGTGAAGAGTTATAATGGTATGAAACACTGGATACTGTGGAAATATTTATCATTGACACTCTCTAAAAGCGTGTCAGTCCTCAGATATGGTGGCATGCACAGTTATGATGGCTTAGAAACTTCATGCAATATGAACGGCTACACTATAGAAAACTCCAGTAAGGAATTGTTGAGGATGCATAAGGACTTTGGCATCCACATAACCAATAGCACTAACTCAACGATAGCCAACTTCGACATAGCATAACTTAAAGTCAGGTAGATGACACCCCTACCGAAAGCCGAATTGAATATTTACAAAACAAATTCGAAACACCTGTCGCTTATATACACGAAACCTTGCAACGTCAATATGCATAAGAGTTTTTTATCTTTTGTCACAGATATATGTTGATAAAGATATCGTTAATAGAGCAGCCCCCCTATTATAATGATGCGTTAGCTAGGAGCGGCTTTACTGAAAGTTTAGAAGAGTAGAACCGGTAAGATAACAGTAATATGTATTGAAATATTACACAACCAAGACGCCACAAGGTACATAGATCCTCATTTACAAACTCTTATTTCTTACAAATACACAAAAAAAAAATCAATGAGATTTTTAACTTGCATAACATTAACGTTTGCTATTTTTGTCAGAATAGTATAGCGTCCTAGATAAAATACTGCAGCCACAAAGAAACCCACACAGTCACAACTACACAAACCAAACTTTACATGCTGAACTTTTCCACCTTGTCCACTCAGGTGATATTGCCTCCTCATGAAGCTGCATAACGAGCAACCATAACACATACGTACAACATTGAATAGAAATATACTAGTCTAATGACTTTTTCTTTGAAGGTCACTTATTTCAGCCTTTATATTCCCACATATAAAGAAGCAGGGAAAATTCTACATCACTTTCAGAGATCATCGGGAAAAGCAGAGCCATGTAGCTTCCCAAAAATTGTACTGACTCTATAAACCACAGTACCAAACAAGTGATTATTCTTGTTAAATAAGAAATGACCTTACAAATTTATCTGTGAACATAACAACTTGCACATTCTTTAATATCCACAATATCGCCTGCAGGAACATACACACACTCGCACACGCGCGCACACACACACACACACACACACACATTCACACACACATACACACACATGCATACATGTATGTATGTATTACGTGTGCGTATGTGTGTGAGTGTGTGTGCTTGTGTGTGTTCCAAATTCGATCTTATATACATACATATATTTCATAAATCTATTTCTTCTTGTTTCAACACATTCAAATATAAATATTGGGTTGTCCGGAAAGTTCGTGCCGATTTATAGTAGCTTACCTTTCAACTTATTTGCCATGCACCCACCTCAATTCTGGGAAGAGGGTATTTTCAAGTGAAAGGAAAGATGGAGACGCATTCTGCAACAAAATGGTTCATATTTGGTCGATTAAAAATGTAATGGCAAGTATTTATTGACCTTTTTCTTTCCTTTAAAAATCAGCACGGACTTTACGGACAACCCAATACATACACTTACACACACGTATTTGTGTGTGCATGTGTGTGTTTATACACACGCACACACACACACACACATACAGTCGAAGTAGTGGCTGTGTGGTAAGAAGTTCCGGGTTCACTCTAACGCCATGTCTCTTTGGGCAAGTACCTCCTACTGTAGCCCTAGGCCGACCAGACATTGGTGAGTGGATGTGGTGGACGGAGAGTGAAAGAAACCCATCCTCTGTGTGTGTGTGTGTGTGTGTGTGTGTGTGTGTGTGTGTGTGTGTGTGTGTGTGTGTGTGTGTGTGTGTGTGTGTGTGTGTGCCTGTGTGTGTCCCCTTGTGGCTTTGTTTGTTCCCTACCACTTCTTGATAGACGGTATTGGTTTTTCATGTTCCAGTAACCAGCGGATGGGCGAAAGAAACCGGTAGAATAAGTGCTAGCCTTAAAAAAAAAACAGTACAGGCCTCAATTCATTCTAGTAAAAGATTCCAAGAGGTGGTGCCCCAGGATGGCCGCAGTCTATGAATTAAGCAAAAATATAAAATTATAGGTATGTGTGTGTGTGTGTGTGTGTGTGAATAACAAATAACAATATTACAACAACAACAACAATAGCAACGACAATGTTCAGTGACACTATCATCTGAACATTTGCAACAACAACAACAGTAAAGAACATGAGCATTACAAAACTGCTCAGCGGAGAGAAACTTCCTGAGCAACGGGCAAACATAAGACGAAACTCGGCGTACAACATGGCACGAAGTGGTGGAGAGGAAAGAGAAGGAGAGAAACTGCGTGGGAGGGATAGGGAGAGGACAAAAATGTACAGTATGGGAGTGAGGAAGGAGTAGGAGGAGGTTGAGGGTAAAGGGAAGACTAGGAGGAAATTAAGGGAGTGAATGAATGTGTGTGTGTGTGTGTGTGTGTGTGTGTGTGTGCGTGTGTCAGAGTGTGGGGGGGTGTCTATATATGTTTGTGTGTGTATATGCGTGTTTGTGATATACAGGTAAACGTAGAAAAAAAACAGAGAGAGAAAGAGAGAGATCAGATAACGATAGAGAGGGAAATGAAGGAGGAGTAAGATAAGAAATAGGTAAGTCTTTCCAGCCAGCCAGACAGCCAACCACCTAGCTAACACAATAGCCACCTCCACCAACACCACCACCACCACCACCACCACCACTACTACTACTACTATTACTACTACTACTACAATTGCGATGACAAAGACCATAATAAATCCACCCGGCTGATAAATACTTACTTACATCCACCCGAACTAACTTAACATACTATTTCAGATTTTATGCAACGGGTCAGTGTTTATAGTAGGGAAAGGCAGTAGTCACATAAAATATACACACACACACACAACACAACCATATACACACAGAGAGAAACGTTCACCCTAACTCGGAAGAGCTTGTTCAGTTCTGTAACTTGTTTAAGTCATCTCTCTTAAGACCATACTGGAGCCACTGCCTTATAATATTAACGAATGAAAAATTGCACCAACACAGGACAAACAAACAACGAACAAAGTAGTAAAAAGAACAAACTACAAATTGGAAGTACTATCATCACAGTATAGCTCATTATTATTATTATTATTATTATTATTATTATTATTATTATTATTATTATTATTATTATTGTTATTATTATTATTATTATTATTATTATTATTATTATTATTATTATTATTATTATTATTATTATTATTATTATTTTTAAATGAGTTCAAATTCCGCCGAGGTCGACTTTGCCTTTTATCCTTTCGGGGTCGATAAATTAAATACCAGTTGCGTACTGGGGCCGGTCTAATCGACTGGTCCCCCCTCTCACCAAATTTCAGGCCTAGTGCCTATAATAGAAAGGATTATTATTATTATTATTATTATTATTATTATTATTATTATTATTATTATTATTATTATTATTATTATTA
>NC_068997.1:3426753-3427098 GCF_001194135.2 Octopus bimaculoides
TATATATATATATATATCTGTTTGGATGTATTTCAATTTACCTTCAATATATGGTGTTTTCTCCAACAAAGGTAGGTATTGATTTTATAGTCACGTAAGATATCTTTCAACATTGCTTTTCTGTTTTGCTCAGTAAACAATATGTATTCATATACTGTGTGTGTGTGTCTATGTATGTATGTATGTATGTATGTATGTATGCATGTATGTATGTATACTTTGAGGGTTGAAAGTGTTGCAGTACGGTTGTCTACATCCTTAAATGTTTTTTTTGTTCTTGTTTTTATTCTCTTGGCGAGTTTGACTTTGAACATCTGTCAGATATACACACTAACATAAGTATAT
>NC_068997.1:3428069-3429246 GCF_001194135.2 Octopus bimaculoides
ATATATATATATATATATAATTCTTCGAAACGCCGGTGTTTTAATGGTGGCAGCTGATGAAGGAGATGTTCTATGTAGCTTGCTTGTTTGTTGTACCTTGTTTATCATTTTGTCCATGTTCTTTTGCCACGTCATGTACCCAGTTATGTATCTATGTGTACATGTAGATGAAGGTATGTACATACATGTACATATATATGCATGTACTCATATATTGTTTATATATATATAGAGAGAGAGATAGATAGATAGATAGATAGATAGATAGATAGATAGATAGATAGATAGATAGATAGATAGATAGATAGATAGATAGGGAGAGAGACAAGCAGACAGAGAGTGTTTATAAAACTTTATAAGAGAATGGTTTACTGTGATTTGGAAGTTTCGGCTTCTTTGACTTCGTTAGTCACTGAAAGATATATACTCTACAAAAACATACTGGGTAAAACGTTCAATTTATTACTCTTTTACACATACTCTTTTACTCTTTTACTCTTTTACTCGTTTCAGTCAATTGACTGTGACCATGCTGGAGCACCGCCTTGAGTCGAGCAAATCGACCCCAGGAATTATTCTTTGTAAGCCTAGTACTTATTCTATCGGCCTCTTTTGCTGAACCGCTATGTTGCGGGATGTAAACACACCACCATCGGTTGTCAAGCGATGTTTGGGGGACAAACACGTACACACACACACACACATACACACATTTATATACATATATACGACGGGCTTCTTTCAGTTTCCGACTACCAAATCCACTCACAAGGCATTGGTCGGTCTGAGGCTAGAGTAGAAGACATTTGCCCAAGGTGTTACGCAGTGGGACTGAAACCGGAACAATGTGGATCGTAAACAAGATACTTACTACACAGTCACTCCAACGCCTATTGTTAAATTCACATAAATACTTCACACACACATACTTATATATATATCATATATTCTTTTCTTCTTTCACGTGTTTCAGTCATTTGACTGCGGCCATGCTGGAGCACCGCCTTTAGTCGAACAAATCGATCCTATGACTTATTCTTTGTAAGATTAGTACTTACTCTATCGGTTTCTTTTGCCGAACCACTAGGTTTCGGGAACGTAAACACACCAACATCGATGACGAGGAAACAAACACACACATACATACATACATACATACATACATATATATATATAT
>NC_068997.1:3430023-3430869 GCF_001194135.2 Octopus bimaculoides
TATATATATATATATATATATATGCAAGGTAAAACTGCAAATTCTGTTTTCTTTTCAATTTGTAGTTTACTTTGTACCCTCTCTCATTGTTCCTGCTCATTACACAACTACTTTCTTCAAATGGGGCTTCTTCTATTATTTTGCTGTCTGTCTGAAGAATTTCTAATAAGAGATATTTTACTGGTTTTCTAGTACATGTGACTCTTGTTTGCAAATCTTGTTAACTCCTGTTAGCAAATGGAACACGTGTTATGGTGAATATATAATGCCAAAATATTTTCCGATCCGGCCTTTTGATACGTGTGTGTGTGTGTGTGTGTGTGTGTGTGTCTGTGTGTGTGTGTGTGTGTGTGTGTGTGTGTGTGTGTGTGTGTGTGTTTGTGTTTGTGTGTACATAATATATAAATATTTCTAAAAAATATATTATAAGCTGAAATTATTATTACACGATGACGGTTGCGAAACGGTCTTAAACCTAAGGGTGAGAAATAAATATAGTCAACACTTATACCTCCTGATTTTTTAAGGCTTATATATTCCTTATGAAATAATCTCATCTCCTGGATCTCCTGGATTCCAGTTGGTATTATACCCCTCCGTTGGATTAGTATGTGATCTTTTAGCCGAGTCCACTTCTGTGACAGCAACACAGTTCAATGAGTCCATGGTCCATATATTTTACTACAAATATATATATATATATATGTATGTATGCATGTATGTATGTATGTATGTATGTATGTATGTATGCATGCATGTATGTATGTATGTATGTATCTATATATATACATATACATACATGCACACACACACACACACACACACACACACACACACACACACACA
>NC_068997.1:3431031-3433531 GCF_001194135.2 Octopus bimaculoides
ATGTATGTATGTATGTATCTATATATATACATATATATAAACATAGGGAGAAAAGAAACATAATATGAAGCGAATTCCTTTAATAGTTATGTATGTTTTTCACTCCTCAACACGACCGGTCTTGTAGGAGGTATAAGAGGTGAATATATTTATCTAACCACTTGTCACGCTTACTCTTCTGCCCATTTCGCAGCCTTCATCACATAATAGCAATTGCAGAGTATAACAAATTATGTTTATATGTCCGCAATAATATGCATGGTATGCATTATAAATTAGAATTGTGTTTTTCCAAATCAGTAAACATGAACATATGCAGTTGCACTGTATGATGCGACATATAAACGTAATTTATTTTACGATGAAATTATTATGACATGATGAAAGCTTGCTAAATGGCTGTAATCCTAAGGATGAAATGTAGTTAAAAAATTATATTCACTTCGCATAACACGTGACATCTTACGGTACTCTGGATGAAATGATCTCATCGATCGGATCTCCTGGATTTCAGAGTGTTTATTACTTCTATTTCATGTTTTTAACAACAATATGGAAAACTTCATAAGACAGCCGCATCCAGAAATTTTTAAAATATATAATTCATGGCGAACACGAACAGGCAACAACAAAGTGGACGTACAGAGTAGACAACCGACGAAGCTAAACATTGAGGGCCAAAACAAATTGTGACGGCGGTAAGAAATTATACAGATATGCAGATAGATAGATAGATAGATAGATAGATGGATAGATAGATAGATAGATAGATAGATAGATAGATAGATAGATAGATAGATAGATAGATAGATAGATAGATAGATATTTGTGTGCGTATATATATATATATATATATATATATATATATATATATATATATATATATATTCCTATTATTGACTCATGAGCTAGTTGGTGAGAGACCGGTTACTGAAATCTCGGAGGGTCATTCTGCCTGTAAGTATACCTGAAGGAGTTACAGTCCAAACTTCCAAACGTGCACTACTTTCGAAGCAATAGCATATATATTTATATATATATATATGTGTGTGTGCGTGTGTGTGTTTGTGTCTGTGTGTCTATGTATGTATATATGTATATATATATATAAATCATGCTGGAAAATTTGAGGAGAGCCTGAGTGCGATAAGGGAAGTACTAACACAATTGGATCAACGTACTGCTATATTCCTGATGGGTGACTTCAACTTCCTCAACATCATGTGACCTGAGGGCAATATAGCCCCAGGAATGACGCACAAACAGCGAAATCAAGCAGAATTTCTACTTGATGTTAAGAAAATCCTATTCATGGAGCAGATCCTACTCTCTCCAACCAGACACAGAAATATCGTGGACCACTGTTTTACAAACAATGCGGAAATTATCCACAACGTAAATATATCACCGACAATATTCTCAGATCATAACATGATAGAACTGACAATATATGGCCCGGAAATAACTGAAGATAAACTATGCCCAGATGGCGCTCAAACCCTATCCAACCTACATTTCTATAAGGCTGACTGGAAGTCAATTGAAAAACAGATAATTCAGCAGCACTGGCCTAAAAGCTTCTCTATGCAAAACATAGATATGAAACTCAATAAATTCATGTCAATAATGCGAGCCATGCATATGTCCCAGAGAAGGGAGACTATACACACAAAGAAATCATTCCCCGAGACAGGAGAATACTCATGCGGCGGAGAATAAAGATCTCGAATCGCTTAAAAAAGACACCTTAATGACAGTGTGAAATCCCACCTGACAGAGAAACTCTTCGAGATAGAAAATAAACTCAAAATCTGCCATGAAAAAGAAAGAAGAAAGAGAACTTGGATAGTCAAAAATATAAAAAGAAATCCTAAAGCCTTCTACTCGTTGGCAAAGGAATCTGCCTCAGTACGCTAAAAGATTGGACCACTATTTGGTAAAAAGGGCTCACTAACTGCAGACCCGGGGAAAATAAGTGAAGCACTAAATAAATAATTTCGAAGTGTTTTCATTTCACCACTGGAAAATATGCAAATAAATAAGCTGAAGGTGTTTTCCCATGTAATGAACCTATTCGGAAAAGAGGCAACCATCGATTACATCAACATAACAGAAGAGGATGCAGTATCGGCCATTGATGAGATAAAATCAAACTCAGCAACAGGCCCAGATGGAACCCCAGATGTTCTCTTAAAGACATGTAAAAAGGCTTTTGCAAAGCCACTGCAGATACTCTTTCAGAGTTTTCTTGCCTGTGGTAAACTTCCCAACATGCTAAAAGCGGGTATAATATACCCTCTCCACAAAGGAGGGAGCCGAGAAAATGCTAAAACCATAGGCAAATGCTAAAAACTATTGGCCCATCTCTCTGACCTCACATGTTTGCAACATAGTGGAACGCATTGTCAGAAAAAGCTGATCACGTTCCTAGAAGAAAACAACCTTCTCACAAACACGCGACATGGCTTCCGTCCAAGGAGGAGCTGTTTCACACAGTTGC
>NC_068997.1:3442233-3448194 GCF_001194135.2 Octopus bimaculoides
TATATATATATATATATATATATGTGTGTGTACATACATACGTATATGTACATATATTTCTATATTTACATGTATATTTATATGTGTATGTGTGTGTAGGGGTTGTAACCTTATCGTATTCTTTTCGGAAGATTCTTGATCTGAAATCCTATATTCAAAGAGAAAACTTTGTTAGATTTTAGGAACATCATTTTCTGCCAATTATTTTCAAAGACACATAAACGCCGATAGAACGTACCAGTTACAAAGACATCACTGGTTAAAGTTACAGACGTGTAGCTAACGACTTTGATAAAAAATCAATCAATAATCTTGTCTAACATAAGTAGAATAGCTTAAATTTTTTTGAATGGAAGCGTTAATCTATTGTATCGAACAAAACTTGAGTGATACTTATTTTATCAACACCGAATGGAATTAAATGCAACGTCAGCCTTGGCGGGATTTGAACTGAAAAGTCAGTAGAAATGCCGCTAAGTATTTTGTCTATCGTGCTAACGATTCTGGCAGCTCACCACCTCAATCAATCAATGAATCAATAACGGTGTCAATTAATAGCTAACAGGCAAATATTGATATTGATTCCAAATTATGTCACAAGGCAAGCAATTTCGTGACAGGGGTTAGACAAACATTAATATTGCTTTTCTTTCCAACCAACTTAATACTATTATATGTAATCTAACAGCAATTGCATTGATATTACTTTCAAATTTTTACACAAGTCCAGCAAGTTCAGGGGAGGGAGTAAATCGATTACATCGACCCCAGTGATCAACTGGTACTTATTCTATCAATCCCGAAATGATGAAAGACAAAGTCAACCACAGCGGAATTTGAACGCAGAACGTAAAGACGGAAGAAATGCCACGAAGCATTTTGTCCGGCGAGCTAACGACTCTTCTAGCTCACCACCTTGTGCAATTGCATGTATATTGCTGTTCTTTACACATAAATTGATACTATATTTATATAAACTTCACCAATTCCTAATGAAATTAACTATATTAACTTAAATACAAGTGAATTTCTTCACAGTATATAAACTTGTCATATACTCCACATAATCTTTTACTGTCTTTTCTTCTATGTCTCTAAATTTCTCTCCAAATAATTGTTTCTTTAAGATGTTTACTTAAATATATTTAAATATGTTGCAAAATATATGCCTTTGTCATTTCATAAAATCATCTATTATAATCTTACCGTCTAATGGCTTTCTCTCGTTAAGAATTACAGTTGCAAAACACAGACATTCTTCTTTAAACTATAACTTAGTGCTTTTAGTTTACACCCACACGAGCGTCTGTGTGTGTACATATATGTATTAGTGTGTGTATGTGTGTGTGTGTGTACGTGTGTGTGCGCGCGCGCGTGTGTACATTTGCTTTTTATTAGGTTGTCAAGAAAGTTCTTGCGGTTTTTAATTTCTAAATTCAGATGCACATATCTCGGCTCAAACAAAACTTTATTAATCGAAATAAACACCATCAGAATCAACACACTTTTGCCAACGCGAAACAAGTTTATTTATGCCAGTAGCGTCAGAATTCTATGTTCTGTGGGCGATGAAGTCGTTGAAGGCGTGTTTGGCATTGTCTTGGTTTTTGAAGCATTTCTCACGCAGCAAGTTGTCGAGATGCTTGGAAAAGTGGCAGTCGATAGGCGAGAGGTCTGGTGAGTATGGCGGATGAGACAGAGTTTCGTAGCTGATAGTACTTATCCGCCGTAATGGTTTCGCCTGGATCCAAAAAGCTGTGATGGATGAGACCGTCCGCAGATCACCAAACAGTCACCATGATCTTCTTTTGGTGCAACTTTGGCTTTGGGAAGTGCCGTGGGGCTTCGTCGGCGTCCAACCGCTGAACTGAGCGTCGCCGGTTGTCGTAAAGAATTCGCTTTTCGTCGCAAGTCACAATCCGGTCGAAAAACGACCGGATAGAGAGATAGATAGAAAGATAGATAGATAGAAAGATAGATAGATGGGTTATAATTTGTGCAGGTGATTTTTCGGTGATTTTGTGCAAGTGATTTTTAGCTTGAAGAGGCTAATTGCGATAAAACTCACTAAATTTTTCAATTAGGTATTATCAATTTCTCCTTTAACTACCAGCTACATACTGGATTTACATTAAACTATAACGTTAACTTGCTATGGTTCATTCAACACTTGTCATTATAGATAGTACTTTAAAAACCGTTTGAAATCAGTAAATTTTAAAGTAAACATCAATTAACGTAATTGTATGCATGTAAACGTGAATTACGTCGATTACTCACCAGCCGAATATAACACTTTTCAAAAATACACTTTCGAAGTCTTTCTTCAGTGAGACTTTCGTTGTCACTAGAATTTATACAAATATTTTTCTTCTCTTTCGACATTTACTTACATTTCAATTGCCGATGAAACGAGTTTTTATTATAGTATTCACAAATTATCTTTATAACTTCCACAATTTATTATATCGCTTAAATATGCAGCATGCAACCAACGGAGCCCACCTGGAAGTGTCCTGATATTACATATAAAGCCTTATTTGTTTGCCAATAAACTCTACTGAGTTATCCATATTTTTCATATTGTTTAAAAAATGTAGGGACAGCTCGCAGTAAATGTTCATCATGGAAGCATTTACAATAGTAATTCAAATAAATCCTTTTAAATATTACGGAGAATAGTCTCTCGGACTACGAGAAAGACAGTTATGCATTGTCTTGCTGATCAAGGTGCACAAATTATTTGTTTATAGTGATCAAATGCGTGTGCAGTACATTTGCTCACTCCCTCTATTAAATCGACATTACCTGAACAGGTGCACGGTATGCAACACACCAGGTGTCGAAGTGATCACAGAGCAACGTGACATGAAGTGTTTTGCTCAAGAACACAACGGACCACCCAGCTCAGAAATTAAAATCACCATCCCTTGATCGTGAAGCTTGAGTGCTAGACCCAAATAACTTGCAACTAGGTATTGCACTCTCACTAAATATGTATATATTTTCTTTTAGTTGTTTCAGTCATTTCACCGCGGCAATGCTGGAGCACCACCTTTAGTCGAACAAATCGACACCAGGACTTATACTATCAATCTCTTTTACTGAACCGCTAGTTTACGGGGATGTAAACACACCAACATCGGTTGTCAAGCGATGGTGGGGGAGGCAGACACAGACATACAAACATATATATGTATATATATATATATATATATATATATATATATATATATATATATACGTCGGACTTTCTGTTTCCGTCTGCAGACCAACTCACAAGGTTTTGGTTTGCTCGAGGATATAGTAGAAGTCACTTGACCAAGGTGCCACACAGTGGGATTGAACCCGGAACCATGTGGTCGCTAAGCAAGCTATTTACCACACATCTATTTTTGCGCCTATGAGCAATACCTGCGACTATGAGTCACTCCTGCTCCTACATGTGTGTGTGTGTGTGTGAAGGCGCCTGGCTTAGGGGTTAGGATATTCGGCGCAAGGTTGTGAGTTCAATTCCTGGCGACGCATTCTATCCTTGAACAAGACACTTTATTTCACGTTGCTCCAGTTCACTCAGCTGGAACAAGTGAAGTGTACCTGTGTTTCTAAGGGCCAGCCTTGTCGCATTCTGTGTCACACTGAATTCACTTGAGAATTACTGTAACAGCACACGTGTCTATGAAGCGTTCAACCACTTGCTCGTTAAATTCTCGTGCAGGCTGTTCCGCTGATCGGATCAACTGGAATCCTCGTCGTCGCATAGGCGCAGGAGTGGCTGTGTGGTAAGTAGCTTGCTTACCAATCACATGGTCCCGGGTTCAGTCCCACTGCGTGGCGTCTTAGGCAAGTGTCTTCTACTATAGCCTCGGGCCGACCAAAGCCTTGTGAGTGGATTTGGTAGACGGAAACTGAAAGAAGCCTGTCGTATATATGTATATATATATATATATATATATATGTATGTGTGTGTGTGTTTGTGTGTCTGTGTTTGTCCCCCTAGCATTGCTTGACAACCGATGCTGGTGTGTTTATGCCCCCGTCACTTAGCGGTTCGGCAAAAGAGACCGATAGAATAAGTACTAGGCTTAGAAAGAATAAGTCCTGGGGTCGAGTTGCTCGAATAGAGGTGGTGCTCCAGCATGGCCGCAGTCAAATGACTGAAACAAGTAAAAGAATAAAAGAGTAAAAGAAATATATATATATATATATATATATATATATATATATACTTCAAATGCTTACTATCCAAATAAATGTAATGAAAATTAACAGCAACTGCATAACAGTTTAACAAATAATTAAAATATTCCTAATTAACTCTTAATGATTTGTCATATTGACAGAATACGTCACGCTTTGCGAATATATTTAGACGACTGAACCCATTAACTGATGACATATAAATTCCTCGCCGGTAGCACTTGATCACTACAGGTAATGAGTATAATTCCAATATTATTGGCAATGGAAACTCTACCGATTCTCTGTGTCCAGCTTTCATTCACATCCTCACTCAACAAAGCATTGAACAAGAAACGTAATTTAATGCCACAAAGAAGCCTATCAGTCGTAATACTTAACTATCTCTTTTTGAAACTTCTACACTGTCACTCGATATACCAGGAATAGCAACCAAATCTCCGCTAAATTACGTTGGGTTAATGTATGCCATTCGTTTCCACCCAGCTATAGTTACACTCTTCACATGACGGATAACTTTGAGTGTTTATTGTCTTAAAATAAAATTAAATACAATGTATTTGACTCTTCCCAAAACTACTCTGCCATCTACTCCCTCTCCTTCTTATCTGTTTCAATATTTTCTCTCTCACTTTGTGTATTGTGTGTATGCGTGTGTGTGAATGTGTGTGCATCTGTGTGTGTAGCGTTGTTTCATTCTTTCCTTGCCACCAACCTTCCTATATGAACTCCTAGCACTTCTTATGCTAAGTGTCTCTTCTGAATCTCTCCTTTACTTACTCTTCCTCCCTCCTCATCCATGTTTTTCCGTCAGAGCAAGGTCATCTTGTCATCCTCAAGAATGACTGCTGACAAGTGTGCCGATTTTATTTAAAAGGAAGGAGTGCTGCGCACCGTCAGCCTCGCTCTCTCGGCCATGACTCTCTTCAATCCAGTGGCAAGCCCAGATCAAGATGATTGGCGATGAAGACGGATGTAGTGGATGACCAAGACGCCTAGTTGTTGAGCATATGTTTGTTAACAATACTGAAGATTAATAAAATATATCATATCAAATTCCATTGAATTCTATCTAAAATTGCTACGCCATCAATATTTGAATAAATATACGGTCAATACTTATTACGTAAACACAAACAGAACGTACATATTAGATATTATATATAGAAAATTTATAAAACTAAGTTCACTAAAGCTGTTATTACTTTAAGATAATATGTTATATCTTAAGTTTAGTTTAATAGGATACTATAGTAATTTTAACTAAATATTTCAGAGAAGTATGTTTAATAAAATTTACAGTAAAATAGATACATATTGTAACTTATATTAAATTTAACTTATATCTACAATATTTAATTAGTATATTATACTTATTTAGTATGTTAAAACCCGAAAAACTGCATTATACCAGAAATATTGATCTATTTAAATATATAAATATCTTTGATATAAAAGCAATTATCAAGGATAACTATACACCTAATGACATTTCTTAAATGTCCATTTTAATGCCTGCACACAAGAAACTCCCCTTGCTATCTTAGCATTTAGCTACTTGATATTTTTAGCTACCCTATCCTTCACACTTTATAGCGTTTTTCTCCACTCACTAGTTTTTTTTTATCTATCATTCTCCTATCTTTAATTTATATCTTCTTAACTACCATAACGTCATCAATGAACTATTGTACATCATATTTGCACGAGCACAAACATGTTGCATGCATATATATATATATATATATATATATATATATA
>NC_068997.1:3450111-3451059 GCF_001194135.2 Octopus bimaculoides
AACAAAAGAAAAAGACGGGTGTGTAAACAAGAAACAGTTGTATTAGTTTTACGCTCGGGAAGTGAGAAAGTCTTTTACGTTTTGAGCCTACGCTCTTCGACAGAAAGGAACACAGAAATAAACAGGGAGAGAAAATAAGTAGAAAACGTTTTAGTGGGTAGCGATCTATCATGGTGAATGCCGGACAGTGGGGTCACACAGGAGAGCTAGGAAGAAGGGAAGATAATAAAGTAGTGGTGATCCCAAAACGAAGGTGCACGTGCGTTTGTGAGTGCGTGTATGTGCGTGTGTGCATGTGTAGGTGTGAGGATGATGGTGTAGGCACTGAGAAGTGGTCAGTGCTAGTGTGTGCGCTGGTGTGGGTCTGGGAAGCGGTCAGTACTAGTATGTGCGGGGTGGTATGGTGGTGAGTGGTGATGTGTAGTGTGGTGTTGTTGGGGTGTGGTAGAGGCGAGAGTGGGGGAAGCAAGCGTGGGGTTGGAATGTGTAGGGGTGGGGTTACGATGGAGGGGTGATGATGAAGGGAGAGGGTGGAAGGTAGAAGATGAGTAGGAGTGAAGAGAGGAAGTAGATGTCAGAGCAAGAGAGGAGAGGTGGGTGAGAGGAAGTAGGTGTGAGAGGAAGAAAGGAGTAGAGGAGGAGGGTTAGATGAAGATGGGTGGAGAATTAAGCCCATGTGGCGCAAAGGAGCGAAGAGAAAAGATTAATCCCTGCTCACGCCGAAGACGGGAGTGCGGATGGCTCCTGTGCAATGACAGTCCGACAGGTGTTGCAAAGTGTGACCGGTGGAGTGGAAATAGCGTGAGACCGGGGTGTCGTTGCCGAGTCGGATGTCTCGGAGGTGTTCCGCGAACCGGTCAGCCAAGCGGTGTCCCGTTTGAGCGGTGTATAGACAAGGACAGAGAGAGAGAGCAGGCGATGCAGTAGATGACATTGCTAGAAGTGCAG
>NC_068997.1:3451463-3462746 GCF_001194135.2 Octopus bimaculoides
TCTGGCAAGGGCGGTGTGGATAGTGGTGAGGGGATATCCACGTAGGCTGAAGTGGCGAGCCATGAGTTGAGACTGAGTTTCAAAATCATTTGTCGTCACTGCGAGCCTGCGTAAACGGAGGAATTGAGAATAGGGGATGGAGAGCTTGGTATGTTTAGGGTGGGAGGAGGAGGAGAAGCTGAGGTGTTAGTTTGAGTCTGTATGTTTGTAGTGGATGGAGGTGGTGAGAGTGGAGTGATGAATGCTGATTGAAATGTCGAGAAAGGCGACTGAGGTGTCGGAAATAGTGCAGGAGAAGTGGAGGGCAGGATGGAAAAATTTGACAAAAGAGAGGAAGGAGTCTAGATGTTCGCGGGAGGGTGAGGTCTCACCGATACAGTCGTCAATATAACGGCCGTATAGTTCAGGAGTGGGACCAGTGAAACTTGAGAATATTTGGGCCTCAACGTAGGCAATGAACAGGTTCGCTTAGTTGGGGGCCCATTCTCGTTCCCATGGCCTCTCCCGAGTATACTGGTGAAAATATCCAAAATATATAGTATTAAATATCCATCACGGCTGATCTTACCAATCAGTTTCGTGTAAAAATACAATGGAGTGTTAGGTAACAATCCGATTATATAACTTTACGCTTATCAGTGTTAGCCCTATATTGAAGGGAATATCATGACAGCTCTCTATTTTCGGAGGTGAGTTAGCACAACCGGTCAACGGCTGTTGCGAAAAAAGTGATGAAACGAAAAAGGGACAGAGGATTAGGTTAGGACTTATGACCTTTGGTTGGGTATGCTGTGAAGCCGACAAGAGTTATCTTGGAGTGAGGAAAGTGTGTATTATTGATGTGTTACATCTGTGGGGATGAGGTGTGTGACATGAGGTGTTTGGTATGTATAGCGGTGTCATATGTATAATTTTTTTTTTCCGGAGATGTAGGTATTTATAGCTGTGTTCGTTGGTCTATTTTGTTTCTGTGACGGTTGTCCTAATCACATCTTAAAAGTCATCTGAGGGATGTGTGATGGCGTGTGGTGTGTGTAGTGACGGGACGGGTATCATCTATCTAGATGAAGCAATCATCGTGTGTGTGTGTGTGTGTGTGTATGTGTGTATGTGTGTGTGTGAGTGAGTGAGTGTGTGTGTGTGTGTATGTATGTATGTATGTATGTATATGTATATGGATATATATATATTTTTTCTCTGCCGAAGGGACTCTCAAGTTCCTTTGTATTCTCTGCTACTAGCTTGTGTGCTGGCGATGAGAGTACAGCTGACATACAGCTGCACATTCACAGATACACAATTACCACACGCACGCAAGTACACACTCACACAATAACAACCCATGTGACAATATAGGACGTGTGGACAATTTCACGAATTCCCAAGAATTCTAAAGACAAAATTCCTCTCTATGTCTTCTTATACTGGGAACTTCTAACAAACTGACGAATTAATGAATTGATGGTTATCGATATTGTATCGTATTCCTATCAACTAACTGCAGAATAAAAGTGTAATTACAACAGAGGTGTTACGTATCAATAATTGTGTTTTGAAAGGATATAACCCAACATCAAAGACACGCCTTCTTTACTGTATTTCTATTGAGAATCTCCTTACTCCCTGCTGCTCCAGGTGACAGCAGGCTTTTATATATCCGGTTACTGAGAATTTTATACAATGTTCAAAATAGTCAAGCATCGAAGGCAATTATATATGCATATCTGAGCTGTAACTGTCGTTGGGAATGTTGTTGTTGTAGATACCGCTGTTGTTGTTATTGTTGTTGCAGTCGTCGTCGTCGTCGTCGTTGTTGTTGTTGTTAATGGTGTCGGAGCTTTAGTTGTTGCTGTTGTTGCAAATGACGTCATTAGTGCTGCAATCGTCATTGTTGTTGTCGTCTTCCTTGTTGCTATTGTAGTCGGTATTCATTGCTGTTGAAGATTTTGACCCCCCACCCCACCCAAAAAAAAACACGTTTCCAAACTTTAATTTTCCCCCTCTGGCAAAGAAAAAATGTAGGGTGGGAAATTAGGATTTTGAAAACGTGATTCGTCGTTTAGCTGCTGTGTGTAGCATGTCGAGTTTTCTGTTTGCATACTTTTTATGTCTGCAAATTTAGTAGGCGGGGAGGAATATTTATTTATTTATTTATTTATTTATTTATCTATTTACTTATTTATTTAAAGATTGAAATTTTACAAAATATATTTTTTTTTCAGAATCATAATCTCCGTATTTTTCTACATATTTCGCCAAAAAAAAAAAAAAATTTCTAAAAAGAGTGAAACATTGGGGAGGTGGAGGTAGGGGTGGGGAAATGAATTAAAATTTTGAAATGCCGATGTTTTTTTGCAGATTCGGAATCTCTGCAGTTGAAAAGATAGGTTTCTGTAGAAAAAGAAAAAAAAAAGAAAAACAATAACCGAAAGTGAGTGTGGTTCATGTCCTTTACCTCCGCTTGTGAGTGTTGTTGTTGTTGTTGTTTTTGCCATTGTTCTTCTTTACAACCATCAAAACTGCGTAGATATGAAATCCGTGTCTTTCATAGACGTGCTATCTTTTCTATAGGCTGATAAATTTAGTCCGCCCTGATTCAGTTTAACACCGCTGCCACCCCCACCACGACGGCTGCCACCCCTACCACTACCACAATCACCACCACTACCACCACTATCACCACTGCCACCACTACCACCACCACCACCACTTGACAATCGGAAGCCTTTACTAGAGTACTCTAGAGTGGTAAGCTTCTTCCGTCCTTACCACCATTTGGTGTTTGGTTGTAAAACATTTGATCACGTCCCTATTCTGAATATGGCAATCGCTGTTCCTCTCACCAGTGAAGGAGGCCCTATATAATGCTATGGACGCCACTTTCCGTATACTGACGAATGCATAAATAAAAACTTTTCAGTGTATCACTGGGTTAAGGAAAGCTTCGTGGCCTGCCCTGCACAAGATGGTTGGACATGATTGGGGGAGATCTCGTGGGGCTCAACGTCACCTTGGAGGATGCAGAGGGTCTTGCACGGGACCGCCCGCGATGGAGAGCAATGGTGGAACTGGATGTCTCTACGCATAATTACGTTTTTAGGACCACTAACCAGGTATGACCCCAACCCCATCAGGCAAGAGCATAAAGAGAAGCGAGCAAAGCAATATGTCGTTCTTTTTTAGATATTGCGGAATGATTTGAAATGGATTCAGTCGCTACTTTTCGTAGGACGAGCAACCATGTAGAGTCCCTTCCCCTGAGTGAACTGGAGTCCCCTCACTTGAGTGAACTGGAGCTACGTGAAATGAAGTGATTTGCTCAAGAACACAACGCACCACCCGATTTAAGAATCGAAACCATAATATTTCGATCATGAGTGCATCACCCTAACCAAAAATCACGACCTTGTACAATATGCATGTTTATATATATATATATATATATATATATATATATATATATATACTTCATTTAGAGAATTAACATTGCTTATATATATATATATATATACATACAGGTACCGAACCTCTTACCCGGCAACCTTGGGACCGGAGGTGGTCCGGATTTCTGGACATAGGCTAAATATATACCAAACATATAAAATAAACAACGGAAAGTAAAGAACAAAATTGTATAACAGACACAAGTTAATATATTTCTGAAGCAGGGTCTGTTTGATCTGACGTCGTGTGACGCATACGCCACGAAAACCAAGACAAAAGGGTCGCTCGGCGAACTACTACAGCCCGTGAAATTCAAAGCTAGCCAGTTCCCAAAAAATCTGAAACTTAACAGTGAAATTCTTTCACTGGTTGAATAAGCCGTCAGGCGAAACAGAAACACCCAACTAGCGGGAATTTTATAATATATATATATATGATGGGGGTGTTTTTGTCTGTGTGCGAGCGTATGCATACTCATGTATTTATTTAAAAGTATGTGTTTCAAAGACATACAGACAGACAAAGAAAGTTTGTATAATAGTTAGAATGTATATTTAAGAATTGCTTTATATTCATGCATCATTTGTAATGCCGGAAAATTGCCCACTCATAAGAATGACTCGGCTACATGTCTATGAATGCTATAGTATTTACAAATGAATAGATACAACCGTATGTATATATACGTACGTGTCTAGGTGGTGTTGTACTTAGATTTGATGGAGTAAATATGTGCGTATAGATAATTCATTCAAAGACACTTTTAGCCCAGATCAGCATTCACACATTCATATGTCGTCATTCAAGCCTTCAAATAGTATGTCACATCTCTAATGTATGCTAATTTATTCCAGCACACTAGTTAGCACTCGTAAGCACTACTACATCCGTGCGTATACATGCATACATACGCACCCGCACACACACTTATACACACACATACACACATGTATATGTATACATATGTATACACAAACGTACAAATATATATATGTATAATATGTATACATAAACGTACATATATATATACACATATATACACATGTATGCGTTTATATTATATATATATATATATATATATATATATATATATATTATAAAATATGGTAATTAATCATATATCAATTAATATCGATTAATTACCAGGAGGCCAGCACATTCTATATCTATATCTATATCTATCTATATATATATATATATATATACATGTCATTTCTCAGTGGGAGCGCGTTTGCTTGTTTGTATATATATTTATTTATGCATGTCGATATGTATAAATGTAAATATATGACTATGTATATGTATATGCATATACAAGGTCCGAGCAATAAATGTCCGGACTGTTGGTATAGTAACGAGGCTAAAGCACGCAGAGTGAAGCCGCTGGGCAAAGAATGACCTTGAACTGTGCTATGCATGCGCATTATGTCTTAACGTTCTAGCTTACCTGCGTTGTTTAAAGCAGTGCTTAGAAAGAAGAGGTGTAGCGTGTGATCGTCGCATTGACCATGACAGTGAAAGTTATCATGGCCATACTTTCTCAGAGGCCTACACAAAGTTGCAGAAAGTGTACGAAGAGGAGTGTATGAGCCACACACACAAGTGTACGAGTGATTCAGAGGTCTCCTAGAGGACCGAAAAAATGTCCTTATTGACGAACTTTCAGGGAAACTTGCAGCCAACAGAACTGAGAAAAACATCGCAGACATACGTGCAACAATGAGGTGGGGATCGTCGAATCACCATCCGTGAGTTATCAGAGGATATGCAGATTAGTTACGGTTCAGTTCAGTTTATTGTCACTGAAGATTTGGGTATGAGACGCGTGTCTGCCAAGTTTGTTGCAAAACTGCTTTCAGCTGACCAAAAGGACACTCGGGTTTCAGTTGTACAAGATTTCTTTGATTGCGTCGAGATCGATGAAAGCTTTTTGAAAACTTTGCGTGAGCCTCTGAGTAGATCCTCTGCTTAACTTTTTCTGCCATGGTCAATGAGATGATCACAAGCTACACACCTCCCTTCGAAGCACAACTGTAAACAGCGGAAGTGAGCAAGAACGTTAAAACTTAGTGCACCTGCACACCAGAGTCCAAGGTAAATCTGTGTGAAGTGGCTTCACTCGGCGTGCTTTAGCATCGTTACTATGGCAGCAGTCCGGATAATTATTGATCAGACCACGTGTATGTATATATATATATGCGAGTAAAAATAAATACAAAAAAAGACGTTTTGTATGATTGTGTATAGAGGAATATATTATTTTGTTTAAAAGAGTTCCAACACTGTCTGTTTTTTATGTTTTATTTATATTCCTGCAAAACCAATGTGGGATATAGAATATGGAATATACAATATATAATATAATATACAATATATAATATAAAATAAAAATGGATGGTACAATGAAATAAAGTATTGAATGTCTTATTGAATATATGGAATATGTCTTATTGAATAGATGAAATATTGAGTGTTCAATATAAAGGATTAAATATATAAAAGTGAATACGTATTTTCTATACCTTGTGGTATTTCATCATGGCCGGTATGACAGACTTTTACATATATATATATATATGTGTGTGTGTGTGTGTGTGTGTGTGTGTGTGTGTGTATACATATATACATATACATACACACTTTCACACAGACATACGTACACCCATGTGAGTGTTTGTGAGCGTGTGTACCTGTGTGTGTGTGTTTGAGTGTGCCTTTGTCCGTGGTGTGTTTCTGTGCTTCCCTCTTTCTAGGTTATTGTACTCTAAGCTTGGATTTGTACATGTGCTGTTGTACCAATCATTGTCCTACTGGTATATCTATTAGTACATTTACTAATCTACAAAATAAGTCAATTGTTTAAACCATTTTGTCCGTCTGTCTGTCTGTCAGTTTGCCCTTCTCTCTCTCTCTCTCTCTCTCTCTCTCTCTCTCTCTCTCTCTCTCTCTCTCTCTCTCTCTCTCTCTCTCTCTCTCATGAATAAGTGTAATAACTGTTTACGCTGATCTCAGACGCACTACGGTGTCTAAGACGGTGGTGAGGAAGGGAAACCAACTGGCGATCATTGTCCCCGCTACAAAAGGAAAGATTAAGTTACAGCGCATCACACAAGTACTCACAACATAGGTAGGTAGATAGATACTAGTCTCTCTCTCTCCCTCTCTTTCTTTCTGTCTCTCTCGTTCTCTCCCTCTCTCAGTATCCCACCATATTAATTCCACCGCTACTAATTCCAAAATGCATCATGATTACAACAACCGCCGCCGTCACCACCGCCGCCACCAGAACCACCATTACTACAACCTGTCACAACCACCAGAGCCACCACCACCACCACCACCATCATTAATGACACCACCATCCATTTAATCACCTGAGTTACCAACACCACTACCACTGCAACCACCACAACCACCATACCACCATCACCAACACAACTTTCTACCACCACCACCACCACCACCACCACTACCAGATCTACAACCATCACCACCAACAGAGTCACAATCATCTGAGCGACAATCACCCAACCACCGCCAACACAGCGATCACCAACATCCCAACCGTCACCACCACCACCATTACTTCCACTACTACCTGAACCATCGCTAATATTACCAAACTCACCACTACCACCACCAGTGAGACCACCATCCCCACAATTATCATACCTTCCACCGCCACCTCCACCACCACCACCACCACCACCACTACCTCCTCCAACATAACTGCCTGAGTACATTTACTATATTTGTTATTACAAGATACAATGATTCCGATAAGAAAACCCAGCAACATTCGACAATGCTGGGTCTGGAAGAGAACATCAAACGTATAGTTACAACAACAACAACAGCTGCTGCTGCTGCTACTACTCCTACTAGTACATGAAAAATTAACTTATATACACGCAGAGAAAACATATCCTTAACATAACTGGAAGAGCATCCCATAGTCTTGCCCTGCTTCTTTTCGAAACCAGAAAATATATAATACATCAGCCCTTTCGAACACATGCAGACACTCTACAATGGCTGAAGTGAGTGGCCTATAATGAAGTACTAGTCTCACATCAAGGACAGTGTTACTACAACACATGCAGACATCCTGGGCAACATCCAAAGAAGAGCCAAAGCAGTATGCTATTTTCAGCAACATGCAGGTAAAACTAAACCTATATGCATGACAATAGAAAAACTTTTATAATCAAAATACAAAAAACAATTAGTCACGTTGATTATAAATCAGTTCTATCTCCACAATCAAATAAAGAACAAAAGGCGAAACAGAATGAAAAATAAAATTGAGCGTTTAGAGATAATTACCCTTTCTACTAAAGGCACAAGGCCTGAAATTTGGCGGGAGAGGACTAGTCGATTACATTGGATCGCAGTGTTTCACTGGTACTTATTTCATTGACCCGAAAGGATGAAAGGCAAAGTCGACCTCGGTGGAATTTGAACTCAGAACGTAGTGACGGGTGAAATACCGCTAAGCATTTTGTCCAGCGGTGCTATCGATTCTGCCAGCTCACCGCCTTGTTTAGAGACGATAATGTGATAAAGCAATGAAGACTGACCATTTCTGTACTTTAGCGTTTAGATTATCCCTCGCCTTTCACGACAAAACATCTGACTCCGTTCTACACCTTCACTCTTGTTTTTATTCTTCGTTCTGTTTTGCGTCTCCCTCAGCATCATTCGGGTCAACGCCTTTTCCAGTTTGCCTGCCGGGACCATGGAGCAGACTGATAAGTCCTTTTAGTTATAGCTGTTGTATCTCTTGAGATTCCAAATAGAAAAAGAAATAGTCTAACACTTAATATCTTTATTTTTATTCTCTTACTTTATATTTCTGAAGCTGATGCCTCAACATTATATACCATTTTTCCAATGGTGCTCGCTTCACCCACAAGAAGTAGCAAAACTTATTACACTTTACCAGAGTACAAACAAACACGTAAACACAGGACGCTCAATGCAATAAAGCTCTTTGATTGCAAGGTTAGAGGTCTGCACGAACAGTAAACACTCGATAAATATCATTCTCTTCCCTCCCACTCTCTCTCACTTTCTCTCTCTCTCGCTCTTTTCTCTTTCTTGTATCATCTATATATCTATCTATCTATTGTCTATACGCATACATAGATACATTTACATAAACACACACACGCATGTATATATATATATATATATATATATATATATATATATATATATATATATATATATGCTTGTATGTATTATGTATGTGTGTATTATGTGTGCGTGCATATGTGTGTACATGCGTGTGTGTATATCTATACATATGAATGTATGTATACACAGATACACGCACACAAGCACACACACCACGTAAACACACCTACATGGTCACACATTCCTACGCATATATATATGTAGGGTGGGTGTAAACAAAACAGGAACGTTTGTTTGATAGTTTGTAAGCAATTTCTCTTGTTTTGTGTTGTTTTAGTGCTCTGTGACATACCCGACACCAAACGATACGTAGTCAATAACACCAGTTTTATTTTCGTAGATATACGAGACTACACAGAAAGTTGTAAATACTGGTTGTTTGTAGTACTGTTTATATTTTAAAACACGCGCGCGCGTGTGTGTGCATAGACAATTAAAAAAACAGAAAAAAAGAAAAAGACGAACGTGAGGACGTGCACAAGAAATATATTAATTGGACTGGACGCTCGGTGAAGGGAGAGAGTTGTTGTTAGCGTTTCGAGCATAGCCCTTCGTCGGAAACGTGAAAGTCCAAAGAGAAAGAAGGAAAAATAAGGAAATATCGCCAACAGTCCATGTGCGGTTAAATTTTGAATGTGTGTGTGTGTGTGTGTGTGTGTGTGTGTGTGTGTGTGTGTGTGTGTGTGTGTGTGTGTTTAACATAACTCAAGTGGTGGTGATGGAGTGGTTGTTTAGAAAATACATGGGAAGAGAGCTGAGCATTGCTCCAACTTTCAGCTCAGTCAGTTGGTACAGTATGACTTCTAAGTCCAGCTTACCAGTTTCATTTGTGATGGAGGAATTTCAATCCACCGAGGTCAGGCAATCATATTCCTTTTATCTGAAGATGATATAGTCATCGTACCAATAATAATAATAATAATAATAATAATAATAATAATAATAATAATAATAATAATAATAATAATAATAATAATAATAATAATAATAATAAAATAAACATAAAGCACGGTCGAATGTGAAAACCGAGACATGTGGAGGTTAGAAAGGTCTACTGGAAACTCCTGGAGATTGTTTGAGTTGTCTGTCAGAGATGGTTAGAAAATGACAACTCTACACGAGGAGATGGAGAATATCAGTGCAAAAGCTTTGTAATTCTCACCAGAGACAATGGATACATAATTTGAACAGGCACTCGAGTGCTCAATATTCAGGAAGGAACCCTGGAGTATTGACCAGGGAAAATTGCCATTGCTACTGCGTGCTGTAGCTGACATCTTGCCAATCATAAATAACCTTAAAATATGAGTTAAAGAGGAAGATCAATCATGCAAGTAATACAGAGCAACTCTTCGCACACTGAACCACATTTCGCTCGGATGTCCTGAGTCTGATACAAGTTTAGGCATAACAAATGCCTTATCGAAATCGCCAAATATACAAACCTGTAGAAGGTTAGGTCAACAAACAACAGTTATCACCACCTGGTGGGTATCATATTCCGAGGAGAAGGTGACAAGGTTCCAACGACGAAACCAATCCTGGGTAACCAGATATCTACATTGCATGGAGTTTCGGGTTGGGAAATGTAAGCAGAGTTGAAAGGCAGCGATAATATCGTTCCGGCTATACATGTTCCTGCTCCCAAGAAGTGCAAAACCAATCTTCATACTTGAACATACAGTACTCTGGATGGACATACTCGACATTTCTCATTTGTTAAAGGAAACCAGGCACATGTCAAGGATGGCTCGCAGAACTCGTTCTCAATCGAAATAGTTTGTCACAACCTTCCAGCCAGTTCGATGCGCGATTTGCCGCAGAAGATTGGTCTGGAATCCAAACGAATGAAGAAAGTCACCTTGGAGATAGACATGGCACATGTAACCAGTTCGTGGTGGCCGTGGTTGGCAAGAGACTGCATGAGGAACCTTCCGCTGCTGAAAACTAATTCAGTCCTTGCTGCCCAACTCAGGCGACGCGTACAGGCCAAGGAGTAAAACATGTGTGACCCTGAGATACGTGCTGTTGATATAGAGGGATTTCCAATGTCCACCTCCATTTAAAAGAGTGTATATATGAGAGTATTCTTGTTCTCGTCGAGCTTTATTGAAACACATAACCAAAACACTCTTTTTTTTTTCTTCTTCTTCTTCTTCTGCTAGATGCATTGCCTCGAAAGTGATCCCTCCCCAAACGCCTACTTCTAACGCCATTTTACGATCTGTTTTATGACAACTTTCTGGCATGACATGCGCACATTACACTGTCGTATTTCTAACTTTGCCTTTGTCATATATAAAAACCTATAAAATCTCTCTAAAACATTTTCAATTTAATAATTTCTTTTTATATTGCGTTTGCTCCTTCCGTTCCTTTGGACACATTCTCGAATAGAAAAATAATTAATAATCTATGACAGCTGAAGCTTTTCTTTAAATAAAAAATACTTCCATAGATGGTCATTGTCAAAGGCATGTCAAATAGAACGTGACATGAACGAACCCCAGGCAAGACAAGTAAGCGGCAAACATTAAAAGCTAATTATTTTTATGAAATTAAATATACCCGAGAAAGTCCATTCAAATTGTGACGCCTGCGCTGACACTATCTAACAATATAAACATATATATATATATA
>NC_068997.1:3464018-3464953 GCF_001194135.2 Octopus bimaculoides
ATATATATGGGAGAATATACAAATAATAACAACAGACGAGGACAGGTGGTGTAAATAACAAAAGTATATATTAGTATGACGCTCGGGAATACGGAAAGTCTTTGACGTTTCGAGCTACGCTCTTCAACAGAAAGAATACGGAGACAAGGAGAAAAACACGGAGAAAAAAAAAATTGTATGTTAAACAAGATATACATGTCAACAAACATATGCATGACAGTAATAAATGTACGTTTGCGTATATATACATAAAGCTACGTATATATATATATATATATAAATGTATGCGTATTTTCTCAGTGTGTACAAATAACACGAACAAATTAAATAAATTGTTACCAGGGTAGCAAAAATTCACATATGTGCCAAGGATGTAAAGGTCTACTTATAAAGGTAGAAATTCCAGGGATAAGTGAAATGTTTTTTATAACATAGTTAAATTAATAAATGGAGTTAAACGCAGGTGTTATTCAAATCTTGATATGTGTGTGTGTGTGTGTGTTTATATGTATATATACATACATTTATATATATGCATACATATATATAATGGCACTCTGTTGGTTACGATGGCGAGGGTTCCTGTTGACCTATCAACGGAAAAGGCTTCTCATGAAATTAGCGTGCAAGTGGCTGAGCACTCCACAGACACGTGTACCCTTAACGTAGTTCTGGGGGAGATTCAGCGTAGCGCAGAATGTGACAAGGATGGCCCTTTGAAAACCAGGTAGTTCTTACTTTTGTCAGCTGAGTGGACCGAAGCAACGTGAAATAAAGTGTCTTGCTCAATGACAGAGCGCGTCGCCGGAAATTGAACTCACGACATTCCGATCGTGAGTCGAATACTCGAATCACACATATATATAAAGGTTTCATAAGTACCAACGAACGAAACTCTTGGAAGTTGGGTTACTCTGTTGCTTTTACTAAATATA
>NC_068997.1:3465347-3472255 GCF_001194135.2 Octopus bimaculoides
TACACTCACACACATACACACACACACACACACACACACACACATATATATATATATATATATATATATATATATATATATACGATGGTCTTCTTTCTCTTTTCCTCTACCAAATACCAAAACCACTCACAAAGGTTTGGTCCTCCCGAAGGTAAAGAAAGGGACACTTGCCCAAGGTGACACGCAGTGCGACTGAATCCGCAACCATGTAGTTGGCAAGCAAACTCCTTGCCACACAGCCATCCAGATATATTGTTGGTTGTGTCTGTGTTCGTGCAGTCACACTCGCACGCATGCATTCTCACACGGATTTAACAGTGTATTTGTAAATATTGCAACTTTAGAAGTGAAGAATAAGAATCAATTTTAAAAGATGTCGACCATGCTTTAGACTGAGTATATTTAGTAAATGTATTTTACACAGCGTAACTTAAATTCTCATGTCCATGGGTAACATTCAGATATAGGTAACTACTAGAAAAAGTTGCTGTACATTCGATGAATGACCCAGTACCACCTTTCCATCTGACTGTATCGGATTCTATCCCCGCTATCCAATCACGTCTATATATAGTTACTATTTTTGCAAGTAATAGAACGAATGAAACATTCAGCAACAATTTTATTGATATCCAATCCCAGTTCCCTCTCCACTAAGAAATTGATATAATGTAGACTTAGTGTGTGTGTGTTGCTGCTGCTGCTGCAACAGCTTCTGCCACTACTATTACTACTACTTGCAAATATGTGAGCAGGTACTTCTCATGTCCCACTAAAAAACAAACAAGCAGTACATACATACATACATACATGCATGCATACATACATACATATATATATATATATATATATATATATATATATATAAACAAAAATGTACAATAACATTAGAGAAATTGTCATCTTTTAGAGAAATTGAAAAGACAGAACACAGATGCAATATTTTCATAAGGCACATTAAATCATTTTATCATGCATATAACCGGGTCCATGTATATGGGTTTGAATTTATCAAATGAAAATAGGTACAGCTGTTGGAATATAGAGGGCTGTACAAAGAACTAGTGTTTCAGATCGCAAGTTAGAGAATGAAAATATATGGTTTTGAAACACAAGGAGTGTTGAATTAGGAACTTAAGTTAGGATTTTAAATAAAAGACGGCCCTAGTCATTCCAGAAATTTGAATTCCGAAACTTCACTTAAATAATTTAGAATGTATCACAGCTTAGTCTACCATATTTAGTAACCATAGCGGTGGGGCACCTATTGGAAAACTTTTGCCGAAGTTACAATATTCTTCAAAATCTTCGGTTGTATTTTGTTTTTGCTAATCTTTCTAGAATGTTTCACTTTTTGACTTTCAAGCAGAATATGAGTGGGTGCTGAAAAGTACCTGGTTTTAAGGGTATCCTGATAGGTCTGGCTGGAGGCTCAACCATACGAGTTCTTTCACAGAGCTTAGAAAAACTGAAGGACCACTGCAATAAGTGTGGGAATCCGAGAGGGGAATATGTTTATAAAAATCATAATTAACTGATCCACCTGTATTTTCTTTCACCCAAAGCTAGGAACTTTTCAGCCCCGACTTGTAGATATGTAGTTTTGTATTTAGTTAGATATTTCTTTATTTCATGGGTTAAAATTAAAGACAAGGGTAAAATATTTTTGGAAAATTTTAGAAACTACTTATATAGTCAAATTCTTTAAAAGTGTCAGTTATTTGCAGTATTTATTCAGTACATCTATGAGTTTTCCCATTGTCTTTCAATGTTTATAGTTTTCTATCTTTTTTATTATAGTTATTATTTTCTGACATTTCAAGTACAGCTCTTTGTGATATTATATATATATGATAACACCAACATTATATTTATTGGCTTCTTTAAACGAAATTTCGATATGTTTTTGTAGAATAATTACATTTTGATATTGTTTTGAGAGATTTGTCTTTATATTCCCATTTTCTTTTAATTGAATGGGAAAATTCGTTATGAGCTCACAGAAAGTATGGAGGTCTTTATTCTTTCCTTTCACGAAAAAACAAAAACAATCGCTTTCATTGTTTTGCTAGCGATTCATCGTCGCTATTATTTTCTCTTTCAAAAACAAAGTGTTCTGCTAGACTAAGTTTTCAGCAGAACTCTGTGATGTAAATTTCCATTTCAGGGAGTTTGAACTTCCGAGGAGTTGGTGTAAAGTTGAGTCCCTTACTCAATATGTTCATAAGTATATTATTTAGTGTTTTCTTGGATAAATTAATAATCTTTGGTTTCTCTTGTTCCGTAGAAATCCCAAATATTGTACTTATGCAGAAGCATGCAAGCATAAATATAACATTACATTCCGTTAAGAGTCTCTACAGATATATACACTGTATCACACACACACACACTCACACACGCACATACACACACATATATCGTGTGTATGTATGTATTTCATTTCAAAGTTTCAGCTCAGAGCTGCGGCCATGCTGAGACGTCCAACTATATTTGGTTTTTGAAAGAAAATTTATCAGCATTTATTAACAACATATCAAATAAACATTTAAATCCGATTGGGTGATTACTTTTCAAAATAGCAGTAGTCTATTGGATGAAAGCGAATGAACGTAAAGGTAAAATGTAGAAACATTAAGGTGAATTGAATAAAGAATACTGAGGATGTGATAAGCCTTATCAGAAATAAGATGTTGTAAGCAATCAAATTCAGAATTTAGATTAAAATTGAAGAATAGCGTATGAATATTTCAGAAAAATAAACAAAGAAATAACGAAATAGGTTGCTGTAAGGGAAGGATGTAAATTGTGGCTATGGGAGAAATTAGCAGGGAAAGAAAAATCTAGAGACGATGAGACTAATGACGAGGGGAGAAAAGAAAGGGAAAAAAAAACGGAAAGCTCAAAATATGTTTGTGTATGTGTGTATGTGAGATAACGATATGTACCGCCTGTAATTTGACGTTAAAGAGAGGGGCAGTAGTGGATCTGAAAGTGTCTAACAGGAAGGGATATCAGTCAGAAAGAACCAAGCAGTAAAGAGCTGATCGAAATACAGACCTTATGGGTAATAACAATTGCGTTTTTACCTTCGAGAAACAAAAATATTCAAAAGCATTTCTTCCTGCGTTTTACGTTCTAAGTTCAGTTTGCTTTTCTTTCTCCCGGGATCGATAACATAAGTACCAGGCAAGTACTGGACGCGACATAATCAACTAGCCCCCTCCCGCCAAATTTTAGGCCTTGTGTCTTTAGTAAAAAGGATTATTATTAACGTTGTTGTTGTTGTTGTTGTTGTTGTTGTTGCTATTGTTACTGTTGTTTTTGTTGTTTTGTTATTATTGGATCTTTGTGGTTTTCGTCACTGCATGTCGAACTCTTTAAAAATATGTTTAATGTGTCATGTCGATGTAATTTTTGACGATGAATCCGAATTTGTTATTCATTTATTCCAGAAAAAAATTGCGAAACTGTTACAGGGGTTCAAAGGTTGATAATTTTCAGAATTTTCAGCCAGTCAGAAAACACCGCGTTCGCTGCCTCTTCCATCAGCTGTCACAACTGTCGCTGCCTCTTCCATCAACTGTCACGTTATTATTATTATTATTATTTTATGCTTTGCATTTGTACAAGTTGGCTCCAAGTCTCACTCAGAGACCTCAAGAGACAAGTTAGAAGTTCATGTTGATGTTATGCTTAGGGTACCATATATTTGGTTTTGTAAATAGTGTTGTTCTAGAGAATGTTTAAGAAACCATAAACAAATCATATATTTGTTTTAAAATTTGATATTACATAGACTATATTTTACGTAGAATATGGACACTTCCCATGAGCACTATCTTTTGAATTTCTGCCATATTGGGGTTTCCTGGTATTTGAGCTAGCTAGCAATCAGCCCTTTTTGCTGTCATTCCTAGAGCACCTATGAAAACAGGTATTGTTTTAGTCTTCAGGTTTCACATTTTGCTAATTTTTATTTCAAGATCTTTATGCTTGCTCAGTTTATGCTGGTCTTGACGGGCAAAATCGTCAGCACGCTGCACGAAATGCTTAGCGGTATTTCTAGCAAATGGTCAGAGATGCACATATCGTCAGCCACTAAGAGACATGTTCAAGTGGTTAAGATCAAACAACTGGCCAGCAAATCTGTAGTATTGAGCAGAATATTTGCTTTTTTACAGTCAACTTAGGAAAAACAATCAGACTAGGGCCTGGTTACTAGAAGATGAACGTGTCTTTCCCGGCGCGGAAAGATTTCAGGGACCGGATTAGTAGACTTCTTAAACAGAAATTGATAGGTGCCGTCATTAACAACAGGAGGTGAGTTTCGTTAAAAAGGAAAATCAGAGAGTTGTCAGTTAGTTTTAGCAAAGACATTGTTTTAGAAAACCACAGAATAGAAAATAAACTAGTTAGTAACTTAGAAGAGGCACATAAAAGTGGGATTGCAAACGACGTGCTCGCAACGAGAATGGAACTCAACCATTTCTTCGACATAAAACATGAAGGCTGTATTGTCCGAGCAAGGGTACGTGCCTTGAAACAGGAAGGCTCAAAAGCCGTTGAAACCTGGATAGCGGAGGCACAGCATGGAAACAAATCTAGGATTCGCTTTGTGACGGACTGCAGTAGCCATTTGCACTCCGATGCCAAACACATGAGCGCAGTGTTTCGGCAGCATTTTGCCGACCTCTTTTCGAGGGGTGGTATTCCTGACACAGCGGGCTTTGAGGCTTACCTCTAGGGTATGCCACGCCTATCGGACAAGGATATCGAGTGCTACGAAAAGCCGATTTCAGTGGAGGAAGTGGAAGATGTACTGGGCCGCTGTGAGGGATGCAAATCACCAGGACTGGATTGTCTGCTCTATGAACTATACGCTCACATATCGGACTTGTTTACGCCGGTTTGAGCAGTTGTCTACTGCTCCTGGCAACAGACGGGAAGTATTTCCAGTCGTGAGAGCCGAGGAGTTGTGACGCTGCTGAGAAAGGATCCGAATAAAGGGATGTGATTGAAAATTTCAGGCTGTTAACTCTACTCAACATCAAGTTAAAGATTTTACCTAAGATGATCGCCAAGAGGCTGGAGCTTGTTGTCGGTAATATAGTTGGGGATGCACAAACCTGTGCGACACTCGGTAGATCTATCCACGACAATCTCCACCTCATATGATACATCATAGAATGGGTCGGGTATATATCGTGCTTTGGCGGGGCACTGGTCAGTTTGGATCAATCCAAAGCTTTTGACTGGGTGGACCATCGCTATCTGGTGTCTGGCCTAAAAACTGTCGGTTTCAGTTCCGTCTTCAGAGGCTGGATGACCACAATATATAGTGGCATCTGCTCGGTTGTCAAATTGAATGGCCACCTCTCGGAACCTTGCAGTATTGAACGCTCAGTACGCCAAGGATTCTTCCTCTTCCTGTTTTTATATACTTTAGCTTTAGAATCCTCGCTGCAAAAGATGGAGAATTTGAGGGTTATCCCGTTAGCCCTGGGTCCCAGAAGAGTTGTGTCTGCATACGAGAACGACGTCAGTCATAGTGTCGGACTCTTCGGACATAGAAAAGATCGACACTATACTGAAAGAATACCAAGAATGTACAGGAGCACTCATAAACCAGGACAAGTCAGTAGGTTTGCAACTAGGCTCTTGGAGAGGCAAGTCGACCAGTAGCGATTTCTGTCGCTGGACGGAGGGTCCGATGAAGGTGCTCGGAATCTGGTTCGGATCAAGTCTCCAGGTAGATAGGAACTGGGAAGAGGTCACGACTATCTATTTATTCATTATTTCTCTACCTTCTACTATATATCCTCTGTTACATCCTTTGAGGTGATAGTATTTCCCCTTCACTGATGTTAACCCCACATGTTTTGGTAATTCTTTTGTGCTGTAACTCATCCTATGATATTGTCCTCCATATCTTGGGCCCTAGTGGCAAATAAAAGAAATCATCATCATCATCATCATCATCATCATCATCATCATCATTATGATTATTATTATTATCATAATTATTATGGTAGGCGTCGAGCTAGCAGAATCGTCAGCACGCTGGTCAAAATGTTTAGCGGCATGTTGTAAGCTGTTCGAAGCATGGCAATTATTTCAGCCACCGTTTTCCCCAGCAGAAAACAGAATTTCACAGAATTTCCTTCGTTTCAGCCATCGCAAAATTCGACGAACAGGGGAGAAGCACTACAAAACAAAAGACGCACCACATGACAGTACGACTCAAACGCACGACGCCGCTCGGCAGACTGATGCCTGAGGGTCAAATCAAGTGGCTTCTACCAGCCGAAACCTGAACTACAACGGGATTGTCCCACAGATAACGTTTCCAATTACTTTTGAGTATTTGCCTAAACGAAGGTTAATCCGCTAGCTACACGTCAGGTCAATGCTACCTTAATCAAATGAAGTTTACGCTTCGGCCGAATCACTTGCGAGTTAATATGGGATCCATCGACGACAATGCAAATTTCATCTGATTAACGTATCTTTGGCCCGATGAGTTGCTAGCAGATTGCCCCTCATTTGGGCAATTACTACTTCCGAGGTTCTGCTTGAACGAAACATATGTAGCCTGAATTTCATCTACTCCATTCCCTAATTTTAGATTTTTGTTCGCATCCAGCTGCTAACCGTAAGCTACAAAATAATTTTTGTTCAGCTTATCGAACTTCGATATAGGAAAAATGTAGAACCGTCCATGTCAATAGACCATTATTGTTCCTGAAAGTTGTTTGTATACCTTCTACGGACTGCTCGAAGCTTACTAGCTTCCTATATATATATATATGTATATATATATATATATATATATGTCTTATGGCTAAGATCAAGGTCTAATATCTACTCTTAACAGTTTATATATATATATATATGTATATATATAT
>NC_068997.1:3475870-3478233 GCF_001194135.2 Octopus bimaculoides
CACCCGAATATCGCATCCCAAAAGGATGGGTGATTAAAATCAAACAATAAGCAACACGGATTTCAAAAGTGATTGCAGTACGCACGTTTCATGCTACTTCAATTTATTTAAGTAATGTGAGCATTACCTTAAATGCAATATGAAGAGCAATCTTCAGCTGCACGAAAAATGCAGAAAAAAGACATATTACAAATGTGGCAACATATTAAAACCAAGTGGGAGAGAGCATACATATAATCCAAATGTGAGGAAGAATATATAAGTCCATCTTGACATAGCAGGGCCTACATATATATATATAATTTGGTAGTTAGCTTTACAATCGTAATACTGTTCGTTCAATTCTTGAACCGGGCAGCGCTTTGCATCTTTCTTTTATTCGAACATAATACATCCAGAAGTACATTATCTAATATATCCTTTCTTGTTGTTGTTGTTGTTGTATATTCTGAAATCAGTCCTAATCCAGCATTTCTATGATCAATGATATTGAAGTCGTGATAATTCGGCTTTGTTCTGATTTTTTGACAGTGATTGTGTCAAGGATCATACTCTCCGATATGGCAAGGGATTTTTAAGGCAAAATATTTTGACGGATTTAGCTGTCATTTCTAACTAGTGAAGTGATCATATACATTCTCTTTCTCTCTCTCTCCCCTCTCTTCCTCTCGACTTCTCTCACTTTCTCTCTTTTTCTCTCATATATATTTATTGTTGCTATTGCTGCTTAACTCAATGTCAACTCTGATCGATCGTGCATATATTCAGAAACGTTATTGTTGCCATCTTGATCAATCTGTCAATTTGTAAAGCGGAAACTACATTCTAATGTAACTTTCCTTCTTTAAAGGCGATTTGAAGAAGATTAGAATTTAACTGTTATTTCTAGAATGTCGAGTGACTACGTATAAACGTCTTCTTAGACTCATTATAATTACACATTAGGATTAGTGGAGATCATCATACCGAATATTAAACCTTCCTGTTTAATGTTCTTCTATTTAAATTCTTTGTAAATCGAGGAACCTTACTGTTACAAGAACCGTCATATTAGTTCCTCGCTTGCAAATTATTTTCCAAAGTCTAACAGTTTTTCTATCAATAAATAAATATTATTTTTACAATCATTTTGAGAAGGATTGTGATGGATATTCTTTTCTCTACTCTAAAAATATCAACCTAAATATATCTAAATATATCAATAACTCAATTATAACAGTGACTGCACGACTCATCACACGCACATTAATAAAATCCATTAATAAAATTTCTTAGGAGAAAATAGCAATAATATTGTGCTATATTTAACAGCAGCCTCGAAGAAATTACCTAGTCACCATAATTAACTTCCACAAATTACTCTAGAATAATTAATTCATTCACAAATATAATAGTAAATAATTATGCAACATAGACGTGGGTGTGTATTTGAGCAACATGCTTCCTAAACATGTGGTCTCGCGTTCAGCCCCACAAGAGGGCTTCTTAGGCAAGTGGCTTCCATTGTAGCCCGAGCCGACCTAAGGCTTATGTGTAGGTTTGGTAGACGGAAACTGAAAGAAGCCAGTCGTATAATCGTGTGTGGGTGTGGGTGGTGATGGTGGTGTATGTGTGCGTGTGCGTGTGACTGTGTCTGTCTGCGTGTGTGTGTCTTTGTGTTTGTTTTTCACTTGTGTTTGCCAGACAGAGTTGGCTTGTTTATGTATCTGTAACTTAGCGGTTCGGCAAAAGTGAAAGAGAAAATAAGCACGAGGCTTTAAAAATGCTTAAGAAATATTAAGGTTGATTTTTTTTTTCAAGTAAATCAATCAAAGCGGTGCCCCAGGATGGTGGCATGAATGACTGGATCAAGTAAATGATCAAAAGTAACATAAAGCCGCTTCCTCCATAAATAGAGTCCAATTGAAATTTAGTACGATTTTCCTAAAATCTGACTTTCTCACTAGCACCTTACAGTCGATAGCACGCATGAGTGCGTGCGCGCATATGTGTGAGTGAGTGCAACATACGCGTTCCCGCCAAGTCGAAGCGTTTATGTCATCTGTTGAATGTCAGCTGGCAAAAGTTAATTTGACCTATTCGAAATATATGCTGCTTAGTAATAATAATAATAATAATAATAATAATAATAATAATAATAATAATAATAATAATAATAATATTTATAGGATTGGCGTAACTCCCCCAGAAGATATAGAGGCAAAAAAAAAAACAAGAGTGCTATTGTCATCAGGTGAACGTTATTTCGAGACGTTTATTTTTTGAACCTATGGCAGACACACGAAATGTCAAAATAATAATAATAATGATAATAATAATAATAATAATAAAATAGAAAATAATGTGGACGTGTGTATACACGC
>NC_068997.1:3479271-3480065 GCF_001194135.2 Octopus bimaculoides
ATATGCAGTTTAATGCTGAAAAATTCCAAGCCCTGCGCTACCAACGTCCAAAACTGAATATGAAACCTACAGAGTACACTGGTCCGCAGGGAATTTCAATCCCAGAGCCTAAATCAGTGAGAGACCTGGGTATCGACATGAGTGATGATACCTCTTTCCAAGTGCACATTACCAGGATGGCGACAAAGTGCAGACGACTGGCTGGATAGATCCTGAGAACATTCAGAACCAGAGATAAGGAAACCATGATGGTCCTCTGGAGGACATTCGTCCTAAGCCGCCTGGATTACTGCTCACAGCTATGGTCACCAACCAGTGTGAAATTAACAACGGACCTTGAAGCAATCCAGAGAAGATTCACAAAGATGATTGTCTCTTTGCAACTGCTCAGCTACTGGGAAAGGTTGAAACAGCTAAGACTCTATTCCATGGAGAGAAGGTGCGAGAGGTATGCACTAATATACATCTGGAAGATCCTGGAAGGAATTGTGCCAAATTTTGGCATTGAAACCTACACCAATGCCAGAACGGGACGACACTGCATAGTGCCAAAGATCCCAGCAATGTCATCGCGCTTCAGGACCAGTTACTGCAACATTTTGGGTTTCAGGGACAAGCAGTTATTTAATATTCTCCCAAAGAGCCTGAGGAACCTGCACAAAGCAGATATAGGGTTTTTTTAATCAAAGCTAGACCTCTTCCTGTCGAGGGTCCCAGATGAACCTACCTCACAGCAAGAGGTGCAAATGAAGGTAGCTACATCAAACTCCATTCTTCACCAAGTGCCACATATA
>NC_068997.1:3480075-3485686 GCF_001194135.2 Octopus bimaculoides
GGTAGCTACATCAAACTCCATTCTTCACCAAGTGCCACATATATATATATATAAATAAGCAACAGGATATCAAGAAGTGATGCAGTACAACCGTTTCAAGCAGTTGCATTTAATTGAGCAATCCCATCATTACATCAATTGTAATGCAGTGCTATCCTCAGCTGCAGAAAAAAAAATAGAATTTTAACCAGTTGGACACATTAATATAATTTTTCTCAAATACTTTATCAGAGCAAGAAGTCAGAAGAAATTCATGTTGTCGTTATTGTAGCTAAGAATAAATAAACTACACTTCCAAGACTGGCATGAAGTCCACTAGCGTTATAGCTTGTAAAGGATTGCAGTTCATTTCTAATTTATTTGATTTTTATCAACTCCTAAATCTAAGATTAGGGGATTGTTTCTGTTTATAATGAAGGGCAAAAGAGAGTTGACAGCTCATGGCTAGGTGTGGTCATAAATATTGTCATATGTATCCCTTTTCTTCAGGGAAGGGAGAAGCCATTATGAGTAGTCAATTTGATATAGAGTAACTGTCTATAAAAGTAGGCTGGGTAGGAGAAGACTGTAAATCATGGTGTTAATTATCAGTTAAAGGTGCAAGATGCTAATAAAACCTAGGATGTTAATATAGAGGAAATGTTATCTTGGGGCACTATGAGTGATTGTTTATAAAAAAATATTGTTATGTTGTATAAAAAAATTAAGATAATCAAAAATGATATAACCAAAATAGGTAACGTGTGTATATATCAATTATTAACATTAAAAAGGAAGGGTTACATAAACTTAGTTTAATAATCATTTATGTGCTTAATTAATTATTTATTGGGTGGTTTCTATAAAGACTGCCCAGGGCATTTACTTATGGAGTACTGGAAAGATAAGCATGCTGTCTATATATTAATTATAAGCCAAGAATCAGAAAAAAATAAGGATCCGTACAGATATACACACATATTTATATATGTGCACGCATGAACACATACTCATACAAAAATATTTATATATGTGCACACATGTACACATACACATACACAAATATTTATACGTTTATATGGATATAGTATAACCATCTCGCATAGACTTTAGTAACTGAAAAGTATCTATTTACGAACAAAAAAAAATCATAAGGGATAAGAGGTTAATAGACTCCCATAGACCTAAGTAGCTGAAAATTTTCTATTTAAGAACAGTAACAACTTATAAGGATAAGAGTTTAGTTGGTAAGGATATCAAAATAAGAAAACAAAATCATAAGAATTTATAGAGAATAATAAGAAATACATATAACTTAAATTTAAGGAGGTAGGGAAGAGATAAAGGTAACATGAAAAGAGGAAGTAGTAGGTATGGGCGTTGTGAGGGCAGTTAGAGGTATTCAGACCGAAGAGATTTTATAAGCTGTTATGTTACATGTGCTATTATATATATGTTTTATAGTTTCTAGTGGGTATATAATTAGGAGACTTACATAAAGTCATTACAAATATACCTAATATGATCAGTAGGGTAGAACATCACAGAAAGGAAAAAAGGAAAAAAATAGTTTAATCACCAAAAATATGATGAAGTCGGACTAACTAGACAGGAGTTATGATGGGATAATAATTACATACAGCACACCACATACCATGACATATAGCTTATAACATATGCAATGCAATTTAATTCATCATATAACTCAATATTCCATGGTTTTATTATATTTAATACTGGAGTGTAAATTTACAGCGGATACGACACCAAAATTAATTTCCACCATCGTTCAAATATGGCACCTATAATCGCTAATTTCGAAAATACTTAAATGTACGGGTGACGCTATGCCCGCATCATACCCTTGGATCTAATCTATAATTAATCAGTTTATTATTTTCCCTATACTTAAAATCGCGTAAGTTTCCATAGAGCACAGCTTGCACCCATATCGACTATTTCTATAACGCTGCGCTTTCCGTATTATATCCCATTTAAGGCTAAATTCGATCCCGCTTTTCCTCAGTTCCCATATCTTGCTAGATATGGACGTACGATTGGTATTATGTTTGAGCCTAAAAGATGAAAAATGATTATTGATACGTTTTATTATATTTATCGAACATATGCACGCAGTTTCTAGTGTATACATATGTATATGTGTGTGTATGTGTATGTGTGTGTGTGTGATTCTCTGCGTGCGTGTATGTATGTGTGTAAGAGAGAAAGAGAGAGAGAGAGAGAGAGTATGTTTACGTAAGTGAATATGTGATTGAATGAGTTTCTATGTTAAAATATAGAACATAACAGTTTTCACAGCTATATAAGCATGTTTCTTTTGTAATTCTACGCTTGGACGATTTAATTTCTCAGTAACAATGCCCTGAATATACTTTCTAACATACACACCCATTTCCTTACAATAGATAACAATGTTATCTGTTGTAAACTGAGAGTGTATGAATTATGTATTGTTGAAGTTAGAGGTAGTTTTATGTATGCGAATTTGTATGCTGTGATATAAGTGATGTATACGTATATACATGTATGTGTGTGTGTGTGTGTGTACGTGTGTGTGTATATTATGGATGGATGTGTATATATATGATTGTATGTGTGCGTGTGTCTGTGTGCATATAGGCGCCACACAGTGAGGCTAAATCCGGGACCATGTGGTTGAGAAGCAAACTTCTTACCAGACAGCCACGCCATCTCTCTCTCTCTCTCTCTTCATTTAAGGGGAAAGTTTAAGTGATCGATTGGTACTTATATTATCGATACCAAAAGAATGAAAGACAAAGCCAATCTTGGTGCAGTTTGATCGCAGATCGTAAAGACTCGGAAAAATTGTTGTTAGGTATTTTGTCCGATGCGCTGATGACCCTACCAGCTCGCCACCTCGATACTAATGATAGACATTTCTGATATAGGCACAACACTTGAAATTTTGGGGGACGAGGTTAGTGAATTCCATCCACACCAGTGCTCAACTGGTTCTTATTCTATCGACACCAACAAGATGAAAAGCAATATCGTCCTGGTCGGAATTGGAACTCCGAAAAGAAATAAGGACGAAATGCTGCTAAACACTTCGTCAGGCGTGCTCACCAGCATACCAGGCATTGGCTCTCATGGCTTCTGATCTTAATTTATTGGAAGTGTTATCATGTACATTGTTTTGTGGTGGGAGCATCATAACCATGTGTTGAGAGGTATTGTTTGGGGTTTGATTAATTCACCTCTGGAAACATGGGTGTTTTGTTCATCATCGTTAAACATACCTTATTGAGGGACATTTTGAGTGGGATGGCCTCCTGGACCTGAAGAAAATTTTTACTGGGCCCCACTTGCAAGGTCATGTGCAGTTTATTTCGATACGAGATCACCATGTCGCGCACATGTGGTTGTGATGCATGTGCCTGGTGTGCTTTTATCAGACGGGTAGTCATTATTGGTATACTGGGTTTGTATATTTGTACCCGAGTACTACTATGCTGCCATGCACTGCTTTCTCACTCAATACTACTACTACTACTACTACTACTACTACTACTACTACTACTACTACTACCCCTACTACTACTACAATTATTATTATTATTATTATAAAGCTGTTCAATATTTGGTAGACTGGGGCAAATTTCTGCATCACCTCCTACACCTCCGTGTTGCTGGGGTGTGTGCAGCATTGTGTGTTCTCGTCTGCTGTTTGGAGTGTGCGGACTCTTCCCGGCACTGTATAGAGTTAGCTTTTTCTTTTTCTTTGAGGTGTGGTGTTGTCTTTTGCTGTATTACTGTTTGTATTGTGTGTTGCATGTGTAATGCTTTGGTCATCTAGCTTGCTGGTGGGAGTTTATTTCATTGGGTAAATGCTGTATAGAGTGTATCTTGTATTTGTGGGTTGTTTTGTTTAGTTTGTATTATCGGATTGCTAGTGTCTTACGTAGGATGTGGGCTGTTCCTAGATTCTTTATCGTGCCAAATGCTCCAATTATTATTGGTATTGTTTTTACCTTCATGTTTTTACCTTCATGCCCCACATTTTCAGGTCGAGTAGCCCATCCCGCTCAAAAGGTCCCTGACTAAGGTTTGTTTAAGGATGATGAGTAAAACAGCCATGTTTCCAAAGGTGAATTATTCAAACCCCAAAGAATTCCTCTCAACACATGGCTATGATGCTCCCACCACTACTTCTGCTCATGATCATAGATGCACATATCATCAGCCACTAAGGGACATGCTCAACTGGTTAAGATCAAACAATGGACAAGCAAATCTGTGGTATTGAGCAGAATATTTACTGTAATCCATCTTTTATACCAGGATAAATCATGTACATATCACTTCCAATCAGTTCAGATCAAAACCCATGAGAGCCAGTACCTGGTACTGCATCAGGGCATATTATTATTATTATTATTATTATTATTATTATTATTATTATTATTATTATTATTATTATTATTATTATTATTATTATTAATGGCTAGTGGCTAGGGCGTTGCACTCACGATCGTGAGATCGTGTTTTCTGTTCCTATACCGGGTGGTGTATAGTGTTCTTGATCGGATAGTACAATATTTATTATCTATGGTACATAGAACATTGTAATGGTACAAAGAACATTGAGTACAGAAAAGAATATTTTGAAACAAAGTACAAGGGATGTTTTAATTTCTGAACTGGTTTCACAATATTCTGATGTCTGAAGAAAATCTAAATGTAATCCAATCAGGTATTTCACCTTTCTGTGGGAAAAAATCAAAAGGTGCTTCTATGTGATCCCTTGATATGCTAGAAATAGAAGCCAAACCTTCTTAAATTACACCGTGCAGTAGGAGCGTTTGATAAATGTAGTCTTTCATACTTGACATCTGAAAATGGGCATGCCCTGGAGATGTGCTACAAAAACGACAACAATAAAAGCAACAGAATGATATTAAGTAATCAGTAAGCATTTGGTTTCTTATGCAATATATTTTACATATTCGTAAAATGGAAATGATTCAAACGAGAAGACGTTGCACAATCGCTCGACTACTAGAAGGAGCAGCCATATCTTCCTCAAACTTCACTCAATTCTCTTTAGCTTGATCGATCAGCGTTGAACTATATCTATACGCACGTTTAGAACACGAAGCTATCTAAGAAGTAATTACTGAAGTCAGACTACACGTTATGAATAAACATATATATACACTGATTCATATATACACTGACTCATATCTGAATTTCATCTCCACTGCTTGTCGACATAGTTTTATCGACATACCTAATAGCTGACAAGGAAATGACATGTCAGGTTTTATATATATATATATATATATATATAAGTCAGTAAATAGTGGGGTTGTGTTAACCGCACGTGGAGAAATAATAGGAAAATGAAAAAAAGCCAGAATGCTGAACTGGGAGCATAATTTAATAAAGATTTTTTCTAACCGGTTTTCATTGCGATGAAGCAAATTATCAAGAAGAAGGAGAATGAAAATGTTTTTTTACAAAGAAGTACAAAAAAGTACAAAATGAAGAAAATAATATATAAAACAATAATACATAAAAAAAATAAATATACCCATACATTATATTGTCTTTGAGCTTTTGTAGTTCAATAGTAGTTCATGTATAAATT
>NC_068997.1:3485789-3487425 GCF_001194135.2 Octopus bimaculoides
TATTGTGATTCAGTTACTACACACATCCTAACATAAATGTTCTACATACGGATACAGTATGATTTAACCTCACTCTACGTTTTCCTCCCCCTTCTCCTCCTCCTTAACATTGTCGATGTTCTTGTTTCTTGCCGTAGCCAAACACCTTTTACAAGCTCCGAAGAATTTGGATTTTTATCATTATCTCAATGAAGGAAAATTATTAATTTTCCGATTGTTTTTAAAGAAACTTTGTAGAATGTATCAGAGGCGCAGTTGCCGTATTGAAGAATGTGTTAATATGTGGGTTTTACTTTTCTTTCTTTTTTTAACACATATTTATTTTTGTAGCGTGTTGACGTTAAACGCAGTAAAAAAAAAAATACAAGTTACATGCTGATGCATGCTGTTTCTGCTAAAAAGTTATATCAACAATATTTCACGATATTTTGTAGAAGCATTTTAATTTGGAGATAAAACCAAGTAATAACTGACGTTTTAGTGCTTCTTCTGCATTTTTTTTTCTTGATCAAAAGAATATAAAGGAAATTTAGAATAAGGCTGTGCTCCAACATGGCCGCAGTCAAAATGAGTGAAACATGTAAAAGAATAAATGAATAAGTTATGGCATTTATATATGTATATATATGTATATGTATATGTACGCATGAATATATACTTGTACGTATTTCTAAATATGTATTTATATACATGTATATTTATATAAATATATATATATATATATATGTGTGTGTGTGTGTGTGTGTGTGTGTGTGTGTGTGTGTGTGTGTATAGTCAATCCAAACAAGAATAATTATGGAAGAACAGCAACGCGAGGACGTGGAACAAGCATTGTGTTATTGGACGCTCAAGAAAGGAAAGAAAAGAAAGGGTATTTCAAGTTTCGAGCGGAGATCTTCATCAGAAATATAGAAAAAGTCCAAAGTGAAGACGGAGAAAGAAAATCGCCATCGATACACACGCGGTCACATATTGGAATGACCCGAAGGGAATGAGTGAAGAGAAAGTTCTTTCTAAGAGAGGAGAATGCAAAAGAAGGAGGTACGTGTGTGTATGTGTGGGTAAGTGCGTGGGCGCAGGTCTGTGTGTGTCTATGTGTAATGATAGCACGTGTATGTGCGTATGTGTGTGTATGTGCGTATGTGTATGTATGTGGATGTGTGGATGTAGCTGTTTATGTATGTGTGCGGCTGGATTCAGTGTCGCTTAAGGTCGTAGGAAGAATTTATAGTAAGAATTTTGATGGGAGTGGCTTTCTGTTGTGTGCCTCCCTACACATGTGCGTTGGAGAATGCTCAGTAGAAAGGTGTTTGAAATATGTGTGTGTGCGTGTGTGTGTATATGCGAGAGTATATACATGTATGCGTGGGGTTGTGAGTGTTAGGTATGTGTGCATCTGTGTGCATGTGTATGCGTGCGTGTGTGTGCGCATGTGTGCGCGCATGTGTGTGTGTGTGTGTGTGCATGTGTGTGTATATATTCTTATAAATTTGTGTATGTCCGTATGTATGCGCATCTGTCTGTCTCTATATAGACATTTATCTATCTATCTATCTATCTATATTGCGTTTGATAATTTAAAATCACTTTAACTTTCTAAGATATCTCAACGCTTCTGAAGCAAACTATATATATA
>NC_068997.1:3487978-3489931 GCF_001194135.2 Octopus bimaculoides
TATATATATATATATATATGTATGTATGTATGTATGTATGTATGTATGTATGTATGTATGTATGTATGTATGTAATTTTATGTGCATAAGTATGTATCCAGATATGTATTCATTTACCTATGCAATATGTATGTATGCATGTATGTATGCATGCATGCATGTTCTTGGCTATATTTTCGGAATTTCTCACTAATAGAAACAGAGAAATAGCTGGTTTCTAACCGAGAAACAGGAGTATTTCATTAGAATTGAAACATCATCAAATAGGGTCTTGTATATATTTTATTTTATTTTCGTCTGTTTAACTTTGAGCGGTCACCTGCTTTGTAGCAAGTTTGTGAAAGAAAGCATCTCCTGTTCATCTTTAGTACAAAGAAAAATTATTATCAATGACACTCCAGCCCAGACCGCACTGTCTTATGTTTAGGGCTGATGTATTTAAGATTGCATCATCAAATGTTTCCGCCATATATTCAAATATTCATACATTCAAACATTACGTAGTCAAGATTATACAATTAAAATATCCGTATAATTCGCGCTTATGTGGAGCGGCTTAAGACACCTTGTAGGAGGACGTCTGTTGGTACGACAAAAAATAATAATAATGTGCGTATATACATATGTACGTGGCTTAGGGTTAGGATGTTGCACTCACGACCGCTAGATCGTGGTTTCGATTCCCGGACCAGGTGGTGCGTTCTGTTCTTGAGCAAAAAATACTTCATTTCGCATAACTCTAGTGGGTGGGAGAGTGCCAAAATCGTTGCTTTCCGGCTCTCTACATTCTGAGTTCAAATCCCACCTTCCAGGAGAAAGCAACGGGTAACCACATCAAGTTTATTCATGGATCGCCATAGTTGCAGTAGCTTACTTAACGGTAGCATGGGAGGACACGGGCCCTCCCAGCACGTATAGAGAGTGCCGAAGAACCTTAAAATGCGCAGGACAAGGCCAAGGGCAGACCATCACTAGAGAGATATACACATACTTAAATAGCTACACAAAATGTACGCACTAAGTTACTTATACACATTCACAAACACAGGCCCACATAATTTTAAGCTCACGCAGACATACATTCACATGCACCTGCCCTCATTCACACATACACAAACACATACACACACATACACACTCACACACACCATTCACACATACACACACGCGTTTGCACACCCTAGTTCGACCGGCTCACCGTTATTATCTCCCTTTCACTCAGCTTCTTTCTTCCGGCCATTTCATCATGCTGAACTGTTAATCCCTACACATTTTTTCGCTCTCCGTTTTTTATTTCGTTCTCCCCCTCCCCTCACCTCAATCCTTTCTGTCGAAGAGTGTAGACTCGAAGCGTGAAAGACGTTTCCATTCTTCCCGAACGTCAAACTAATATACCTGCTTGTTGTTCCTTCACCTGTCTACGTCTTTCATTTTCTGTAAATTTGAACTATATTTACATAGAGAGAGGAGAATAGTAAGAGAGATAGAGAGAGAGAGAGAGAGAGAGAGAGAGAAATACCGGTACACCAAATGCTATACAACAAATATTTTTGATTTATTAAAATTATAAATATATACATACAGATACAGACAATTATTCTAAATTAAGACTGTCTGTTAATTACCGGAAATGAGCACTTAGTAGACTTGGTGCTGTTGTAACAGGCGCTACTTATTCACTGAATATTTCCTGCGTTCGTCCAGCCAACATCTCTGAAGGAACAAAAGAGACTCCATAGGTGATCGCTTCGCCTACAAGAAATAGTGGCATAAATTACCTCAAATCAGACCCTACACCCTTTGGCCTACTGTTTCATCACTCTGTTTGGTAGTCTTCTACTACTATTACGATTGCTACTACTGCTACTGCTATTGTATTTTTTTTCTGTTTTCTATTAAGTTGCAATTCCTACCATGTACTCCCATATATATATATATATATATATATATATA
>NC_068997.1:3492063-3497581 GCF_001194135.2 Octopus bimaculoides
TATATATATATATATATATATATATATATATATATATATATGGTGGTTGTCTACTCCTTAAACAGAGTTTGACCACCTCCTGCACCTACACCTTAGCCCTTTCATGGCGTCTGATGTGGCTTTTTAAACCAGACAGTGTTTTGAAAAAACACCCACACAGATTGCACCTCTGATTTGCACTACCAATACCTGCAAGTAAGTTCTGCTCATTGTGGATCCTAACATGTCTTTTAAGACCCCCATTGGATTTGCAAACCCTCTGGCACACACCACATTCAAACGTGTGCACAGACATATAATCAGAATAGCTGGATGAGGTTTGTATACCTGTATAGTTTGTAGAAACCAAATGCTTGAAACCTGAGTTTCACGCTGTTAAGATCTTCAGGTGAGAATTGTTAGAACTCGGTTAGGGTGATATATTAATATGTGTTATTGTCTGTCCTTGTTAATTATTTTACGCTTCGCATTTGCTGATTGGCAGTTATTTTTCTGTCATTTCATTGGTTATTTTTCTGGCGTAGTATTTATATTCCTTGTGTTTGATAATTGTGTAATTTACTTATAGTCAATATAGTCAAATTTATTTTGGTATGTGTTTCACGGAACTGCTCTTGCCAAAGTTTCGGTCAATAATAAAGGATTTTTAAAAATCTTTGTGAGTCAGTACAGTTACAAAAAGAATATCATGAAAGCACTTTTTGTTTTCAATCATAATTCTGCGGTTATGTTTTGCCTGTGTGTGGGTATGTGGATATGTGTTTATGTGGGTGGATGTCTGCCTGCGAACATTCGGATTTCACATACTTGTTGATGTGTACCAAAGGTTTTTGGTATTTAGTCTTGTTCAGTGTGAACAAAATATGAAAGCAATGGAAATGCGTACTGAACGATGAACGAAGAACTGAAGACAAAACAGGCGTGGAAATACCCACCGTAAGTCGTATTATGCTGTAGCCAATACGATTTTGGTACGCAAAGCGCGTGTCAAACGTCCAGCAAGTGTCAGTGATCGTAAAAATCACGAAGTTGATAAACAGAACTTGTAGGAAAATTTTATGACTGAACACAAACCGGATACCGTTTACAATTAGAAGGAATCAAATAATCAAATTGAAGAAAGGTATGTTTTGAGTCAAGTCTTAAGAAAAGGAATATGCGTATGTGTAAGTTTATACATACGTGTGTGTGTGTGAGTGTGCGTATATGTGTCTGTGTGAGTGTGTTTGCATAGGCGTGGCTGTGTGGTAAGATAGGTGCAGGCGTGGATGTGAGGTAAGAAGCTTGCTTCTCAACCACATGATTCTGGGTTCAGTCTCACTGCATCGCACCTTGGGTAAGTGTCTTCTAATATAGCCTGGAGCCGACCAAGACTTGTGAGTGGATTTGGTAGACGGAAACGAAAACGGAAAAGAAGCCTGTCGTTCAGAACGAACAGTTAGTTAAGTACAAAGCGATAATAAGAAAATCAGATGACAAGAGAATAAGCGATTATCTTATGAACTTCATTAGCTAACAACTCTTTCTGCTATAAGATGCAATGGACTCATAGCCGAGTAATTGAATAACACTTTATAGTTTCATCGAAGTCTCCAGTATATTAAGTGCAATTTATTTGGAAAAATAATTAAATTTATACATGTATGTAAATATATATATGTATATATATATATATATATATATGCATATATATATATGTGTGTGTGTGTGTGTGTGTGTGTGTGTGTGTGTGTGTATGTGTGTGTGTGTGTAAAACAAATAATAAATGAGTATATGCATATATACGTACAGGTGTGTGCATACCTACGTCTGCTTGTATATATAGTTGCATATCTGGGTACAGGACATTGCAAACAAAACGTGGACAAAAAAAAATAATAATAAGCAGAGTACAGAACATACACAGGCCACATAGAGAACATTTTCTTTCATCAGCTACCCTTATTCTAACATAGGCGTTTCGAAGAGTAGGTCAGGACGCATCGTTAAAATGGCTCTTCTCATGGACCACAAATTAAATTTGTATACACAAATTAAACTTGTACCATGGAGGAATGTAGTGGCGGACAGAAAACAAGACAGGAAAACAAACGGAAAAGAAAACAAGACAGGAAAACAAACGGAAAAGAAAACAAGACAGGAAAACAAAAGGAAAAGGCTAAACGGCCAGACGTGAAAAATTATGTGTATATGGAACGCTGTGAAGCAACAAACAGGAAGCGGGACGAAGTAAGTTCGCGTGTTTGCTCGGCGATAGCCAAGGAAGAAAAGAATTAGTAAGTGGACACCTGTGGCCAGCGAGGGGTAATGAAGAGAGAGAGTGGTAGAGGGAGAAACAAGGGGAGGAAGTAGAAAATAGGTGAGCAACGAGAGAAAGAGAGGAAGAGAGAAATATAGTAGTAACAGAAGGAAGAACGAGAGGGGGAAAGAGAGAGATATAGTAGTAACAGAAGGAAGAACGAGAAGGGTAAAGAGAGAGAGATACGTAGTAGTAACAGAAGGAACAACGAGAGGGGGAAAAAGTTATAGAGATAGAGATAGATAGAGTCGCGTCAGAAAATATAAAGTTCAAAAACTACTCACAGGGAATGACGCGGGCGTTCGATCATGTAAAACAAATAATAAATGAGTATATGCGTATATACATACAGGTATGTGCATACCTACGTCTACCTGTATATATAGGTGCATATCTGGGTACAGGATATTGCAAACAAAACGTAGACAAAAAAATAATAATAACCAGAGATGTTTTCCTCCAAAATGGAGATGAACACCATTCCTCCATGTGATCGGCTTGAAAAATTGTGAAGCTATTAAGAAGACATTTTTCTTAACATGAAACCAGTTGTAGCCTTAATAGACAAATAAAGAAAATCTATTCACCAATGTTGTGTTGAGCCGGTTTCTAACCTAGATCCAAAATTCTTTCATTGGAATTTCAGCAACACCAACGCGGTATTTTTGTATGTATGTATGTATGCATGTATGTATGTATGTATGTATGTATGTATGTATGCATGTATGTATGTATATGTGTTTACGTTTTTTCGGTCGTTGGTGATGTCCTGTGCTTAATGTGTATGTATGTATGTATGTATGTATGTATGTATGTGTGTATATATGTATGTATGTATGTATTTAAGTGTGTACATAAGCTGTATACAAAATAGTATTAGTAGTGAATGACAGACAGTGTAGTCAAATACACACTGTAGAGTATTAATTTAATTTGGTCAAGTGAAACCAACACCGGCGACTATTTGCATTGATAGTACGCGGAAGACAAATCGTTCATTTACCCGCAACGTTAGAACCTATTATATATATATATATATATATATATATATATATATCTGTATATATACATCTGTATGTATGTATGCATGTATGTATGTATGTATGTACATGAATGACTGAGGAACGAAAAAAACAATGTAGCTGAAACGAGAATCAATGCGTTTATTTGTAGAGATACATCATTACACAGTTTTTTACTGCTTAATGTATTATTTCTTTCGTGGCTGCAATTGATAAACGACAAGTGTTGTTTTTTTTTTTATCTAATATTTACACAGTGACACATAAAATTGACACATAAAAGTTGCTGATAAATTGAAGTCCGGACCAAGAAAGGTGATTTTGACTGTTTGAGTGGGTTATTCTGTTGTTTAATGACAGTTCAATGCCGACTGTTCGGGTGACAGGTGTGAATCAACTTAGTGAAATGATTCCCGTTAAAAGTGCGATCCTCTAGATTAAATAAATACATTTATTGTCTGCAGGTGGCATAGTAGTGATACAGCTCCGACCTGAAGCGAGAGGGACAGAAGTTCGTGCTTTACCTGTGTTGTGGACCGTTATCTTGAAATGATTAACTACAAAACACCAACTTAATAGTGCAACTATAGGACTTGGTATTGCTTTTATTAGGCACTTTTACAAATAGCTGAGAATATGTTTAAATTAAGGAAACAGCAACGCAAACATATGTAAACTTTTATTGTTACAGTTTTCATTTCCCAGTTGGAAAATCTATGTACTTTCCATCTTAATTCCTGCCTCACTTCTCATCCTCCTCCCTTTTTCTAAATATTACGTTCAATATTATTCTCATACAGCAAATTTCGCAAAGGTCGACTTTGCCTTTCATCCTTTCGGGGTTGATAAAATAAGTACCAGTTGAGCACTGGGGTCGATGTCATCGACTTAGCCCCTCCCTCGAAGTTGCTGGCCTTGTACTAAAATTTGAAAACAGTATTATTCCCATACAGTTTACTTCGAAACCAAAACTGCACGTTGTTTTTGTTTTGTTTTGTTCTGTCTTACGGACTAACTTCAACAATCATTTACCTCCATTTTCTATTACATATTTCCTATTAAACACACACACACACACACACACGCACACACACGCACACACACACAACACGTGTGTGTGTATGTGTGTGTATGTACAGAGACAAACAGACAGACAGACAGACAGACAGACACAAAGACATATTTTCTGTTAAACAATTGTTTATTTCTTCCCTAATATTTTAATCATCTTAAGGGAACGTTTGTACGCCGGGCAAAAGGCTTAGAGGCATTTAGTCCGTCTTTACGTTCTGAGTTCAAACACTGCCAAGGTCCACTTTGCCTTTCGTCTTTTCAGGCCCATAAAATAAGTACCAGATGAGTACTGGGGTCAATGTAATCGACTAGTCCCCTTCCCTGAATTTTCTGGCTTTGTGCCAACATTTGAAAACAATACTATTCCCATACAGTCTTTTTCGAAACCAAAATTACACATTGTTTTTGATTTGTTACTTTTTTTTTCCGAATCACAGTCATCAACCATTCACCTGCTTAACTTTCCCTATAGCATATTTTGTATTACATATTTCCTTTTACACACATACGACACACACACGTACCCACACACACATACATAATACATATATATATATATATATATATGCGAATATACGTATTTATATATACGTATATACGTATGTGTGTGTATGTGTGTGTGTGTGTGTACAACTCTATGTATTTGTTTGCAAGATTCTTGATGTGAAATATGGTGTTCAAACAGTTATTGTTATATTTGGAGAACGCCGTCTTTTTCCAATTAAACCTACGTACTAATTTGACTTTCATTTTATCAGTATTATTATTATTATTATTCAGTAGTTTTATTTTTATAACGTGCTTTCACTTCACTACCGAGCGCAGCTCTGTGCGCCTTGGGTATGTGCTGTGGTTTGCTGTGCTGCTCTTATGTTTACTGTATTGAAAGTGTTTTGCGTAGAATGTGTGCAGTACCCAGTAGTGCAATTTTCTGTATGTTATATATATTTGTAAGTCCTGGTGTTTTTGTTATGTATTTGTCTGAATATTCTTTTTATTATACCTAAGGCACCTACTATGATAGGAATTGTTTCTGTTTTTAGATTCCACATTCGAGTTATCTCTATTTCCAGGTCTTTGTATTTTGAAAGTTTTTCCATTTCTTTTAGAGAAACGTTGTCAT
>NC_068997.1:3498428-3499898 GCF_001194135.2 Octopus bimaculoides
TATTATTATTATTATTATTATTATTATTATTATTATTATTATTATTATCATTATTATCATCATCATCATCATCATCATCATCATCATCATCATCATCATTATTATTAGTATTATTATTGTTGTTGTTGTTGTTGTTATTTTCCGATTGATTTGCATTTTATTTCATCATCCGGCCGGGTCACAACCAGAAATCTAAGCCAAATATATATTAGATGGAGAGAAACTTCATGAGAATGTGAGTGGTTGATGTCAACACAAGTTCTTGAGTCTCATATATTGTTGGTTTCCCAGGGATCTGGCCTAAAGACTTTTCACTACCTTTCCTGATCATTCGTAGGGCACCTATAACAACAAGAATCGTTTTGGTTCTTAATTGCCACATCCTAGATAACTCAATCACAAGGTCCTTATATTTCGACAGTTTTTTTTAGATTCCTTTGCTGAGATATTGTTATCAGAAGGCACTGTCTTATCAATTAACAGACACGTTTTTTTGTCTTAGGTCTTTGATGACGATGTCTCGTCGCTTAGCATTTATTTTCCTGTTTGTATGTATATTCCCTCGCTTCTATCTCCCTCATTGACGCACTCTAAAAACTGGTTCATATAAGTTTTTAGAGTGCGGGATATCATAGTGCTGGCATACGTTCCAGTGCAAGTATTGGCCTACTCGATCATGCCTGGCTTTATATTCTTTAGGGACAAGAACTGAGCAACAGGAACAATGTTGTCAATACTCTCAAGTTTCTGATTGCAGAGTCAACACTTTGTGTCTACCTCACCATGTATGAAATTAGCTTGATAGTTCTGAGTGAGAAGACTCTTATCTGGTGCTGCTAAAATAAATCCTTGTTTCGGCTTTCAAACCAGCACTCAGCAACCACACGTCGGACATTCTGTGACCTCTTCATCGACTTTCTATCCCACGTGTCTCCTCTTTTCCTCCCTATTCCATAATTAATATTATAAGGCGGCGAGATGGCAGATCTATGAGCACCCTGGCCATAATAACTAGCGTAATTTTGTCCTTATTTAACTTTTGAGTTAAAACACCACCGAGATCGACTTTGAGATTTATCCTAAAGGGGTCGATAGAATTGGAGCACTAGACTCGATGTAATCGACTTAGCCCCTCCTTTGAAATAGCCGGACTTGCGCCAAAATTTGAATCCATTATTATTATTATTATTATTATTATTATTATTATTATTATTATTATTATTATTACTCAGTAGTTTTATTTATATAACGTGCTTTCACTTCACTACCGAGCGCAGCTCTGTGCGCCTTGGGTATGTGCTGTGGTTTGCTGTGCTGCTCTTATGTTTACTGTATTGAAAGTGTTTTGCGTAGAATGTGTGCAGTACCCAGTAGTGCAATTTTCTGTATGTTATATATGTCTGTAAGTCCTGGTGTTTTTGTTATGTATTTGTCTGAATATTTTTTTATTATACCTAAGGCACCTACTAT
>NC_068997.1:3500070-3503487 GCF_001194135.2 Octopus bimaculoides
TAGGGAAACGTTGTCATCTGCTGGTATTGATACATCAATTAGAAAGCATTTTTTTTCTTCATGATCTTTGACAACTATATCTGGTCTATTTGCCTTAATTTCTCTATCTGTGTGTATTGGCATATTATTATTATTATTATTATTATTATTATTATTATTATTATTATTATTATTATTATTATTATTATTATTATCATTATTACTGACAATGATTCGATTGATGTTCATTCGTATTCCTTGCAGGATTTTTTTATGTGAGTAGCAAGTTATTAACTGTAACCTTAGGAATCCACAAGCTTTCAATAATCTTTCAAGTGCTTAAAACACTAGCAATTTCAAATTTAAAGTGGTTGTAATTTTTTAATTTTTTTATTCTCTCTCTTTGCAAATCTGGAATCAAACGGACATGATGGATCGATTAGTAAGCAATTTCGCTTTTCCCTGTCTATTAGTGCTATGTCTGGTTTATCATTATCTAGCTTCGCATTCTTTTGAATGGAAAAGTCCCATAAAATCTTGCATTTCTCCAACTTCAGCATTCTTCCAACCAGATGATTATACTATGCACCGCCAGCTTCAAAACCACATTTCTGACAAAACTTCCAGTGTAAAACTTTCAAAATTTGGTCATGCCGCCGCGCGCACACACAAACACACAGACATACACTAGTTTAACTAACGACAAAAACAATAACGGTAACAGGAATAAAGATAATTGCAATTTAATATGAGATAAGAAGAAATGCAACCGTAGAGTACCAGATAAATACCCTAATACCCCTCGACAGCCCATTGCCTGAGTTATAACGTGTTATATGAATGCACGGTACATAACAGAAAATAGAATTCTATAAAAATTTAGGCAGGATATTTTGTAGACTTTGAGAGACGAATTTTATCCCATCTTAGTTCACTTGCATTTACAATGCGCAAAACTTCCACTTCGTTAGCTATTATATGTTCTATGTTAAAAATAATAACATCCTTTACAATATTCTCTGATCCAATATTAAAACGAGGTCATATGAAGTTGGTCGATCTCCATGTGATCTCTGTAGCAAAGATTTTTCGAGATTTTAAAGAGGATTTCATTATTTGCAGGCGTCGATTCTTTAAAACGATTCATTTTCTTTTTTTCTGTTTTTTTTTCTTTTTACCATAGCTTGATACATTTTACCTGAGATAAATATTGTTACTCACTTCTTTTAGTGGATGGATCATAACTCTATAACTTTATCCTCGGCATTTTCTATTATCAAACCTAACACGTTTTTGTCCTGCAGGCCTAATTTCGTAATTTCCCAATATTTATCGATTTGATTATAAGCTTCTTAATTAATTGTATGGTTACTTAGCCCGTTAGCATTTTAACCCTCACCCCCAGTCGGCTCTTATCAGTATATACATCCCTTTCGTATTGTTCGGCTGAGATCGTCACGCTTTAACACACAAGGATGCCTGCCAGCATCCCGTGGCTAGACACGTAAAAGCGAACGTATACGCAGCAAGAGACTGAATACTTCTTATTAATTATCCTTCTCTTTATCGCCTTTATGCTCCTTTGATATTTATTTCCAACACCCATCCTCCCAGTTTTTACCCTTTAAGGTTCACCCTCTTGCCTTTTGAGTGAACGATAGTTATATTGCATTTATATTTTTGCCCCTATTTCACTCATCACCAAGCACCTTCCGACGTCTCTATCTCCCTTTATTTTTCTTTACTTTGTTCTATAAATCCTTCCATATATATATATATATATATATAAAACAAATAATAAATGAGTATATGCATATATACGTACAGGTATGTGCATACCTATGTCTACCTGTATATATAGGTGCATATCTGGGTACAGGATATTGCAAACAAAACGTAGACAAAAAAATAATAATAACCAGAGTACAGAAAACACACAGGCCACATAGAGAACATTTTCCTTCATCAGCTACCCCCATTCTAACACAGGCGTTTCGAAGATATGGAATTAACCTTGTGAAATCATAAATTCTGCTATGTGAGTCAATGAGTACCTGAAGCTTGACAATACTGAATCGACAAGTCACCGATGCTTTGTCAGTACTGTGCCAGAAGTGTAGGTGTGCGGTTTTGTACTAAGTTCACATATTCTGTTCTATTTCAGAATGCCAAAATCTGTATAAACGTCGCAAACAACTTTTGCTATATATGATAAATATGTAAAATATTAAAACAGTTGACGGAAAATATTTCATGGTGTGAAGAATCAACGCAACACAACGTGAAGTTGTCATGGTAACAATCTGTTAATACCTCGATGTCTATTGATTGGCTAAAATTACCCAAATGTCCCAACTTTAATTCCAAATAACATCAGATTATTTAATTTACGAGAAAAAGTAATTGGTTGATCGTAATAAAAATTCAAAGTTGCATCGATGCAGCAAAATTGAAAGCAATCTGAACAAAATTAAAGGGGGCTGATTTTGTGAATCAGTTTAACTAGATCCTTTTGGTCGAAAATATCGACCTCATTTTTTTTTTTAAGCCTGGTACTTATTCTATCGGGCTCTTTTGCCGGACTGCTAAGGTATGGGGACGTAAACACTCCAGCACCGGCTGTTAAATGGTGTTGGATAGGGTCTAACATTGACACGAAAACACATACATGCACACACGCACACACACATTCACAAACATACATACATACATACGACGGATTTCTTTCATTCTCCGTCTCACAAATCCACTCATAAGACTTTGGTTGACCTTAGGTTATAGTCGAAAATGCAGTGGAACTGAACCTCGAACCATGTAGTTGGGGGAGTTGGGAAATTGTTCATATGAATTCAAATTGTGCTATTTCATATACATTCACCCACACAAATTTGCTTCCTGTTGTTTACAGACAGGAAAATAGACTGGCTCCCCCTCTCGTTCTTACTTGTGCTGTTCTTCGTCTCTCCCCTTCACTACTATATATATATATATATATATATATTTTCCTCCCTGTCTCTCGTTGCTCACATATGTTCAACTTCCTCCCCTTTTTTTCTCTCTCTACCACTCTTTCTCCTTACCCCTCGTTGATCACATGTGACCAGCGGCTACAGCTTTCTTTCCTCTCTTGGCCACTGCCAAGCAAGCACGAACTTTCTTCTCTCTTCCCCTGAAGTTCGTCAAATCACAGCGTTCAGTATACAAATATCTTCTTCTCGTCTGGCCTAACAGCCCTCCATGTTTGTTTCACTGATTCGTTTTCCCTGTCGTGTTTTCTGTTTGCCACTTAATTCCTCCGCATCACAAATTTAATTTAATTTCCTTTGCGGGAAGAGCTATTCTAGCAATGCGCCCTGCCCCAACTCTTCGAAACGCATATATATATATATATATAATATGTATATATATGTGTGTGTATATATATATATAAACTTATTT
>NC_068997.1:3504568-3505674 GCF_001194135.2 Octopus bimaculoides
TGCAGAATCACATACACACACACATATGCAGACATATAGTCTCATCACATAAGAATACATACACACATACACAAATCCACAAATACAGACATACACACATTGACTCACACACACGCACATACAATTTCTCTTTCTGTCACACACACACAACTACCAACATATACATTACACATATATGCACACATACTTGTACGCGCAGCCACAAGCAGGCACGGACAACCAAACACACACGCACACACGCACACACACACGCACACGCACACACACACACACACACACATACAGAGGCACACACCGCTAAATCTCACGCACTTCACCTTATCAATTGTTCTAATTTCGGCAGTTATAAGAACCCCCGCTCATCACGTGCTGGGTGTGTCTACGGCACCCGTTGGGCTGGGGTAGGGGTGATTAGACTTCATGTGTTTATTCATCACTAAGCGGATATACGATACCAGTTATTAACCTACATCCGGGCAACGCTACAAAAAATGAGTGAAATCACGTCCTGCTAGAGATAGCAGCCAAATCACTTACCGTCTTAAATAAGAGGACACACTGAATAACGAAGTTCCAGTATATTTCTCATGTCAGTCACAAACGGAACGCCACTGGTCACCAGCATTGACAATTAACATGTACATACATATATACATACATACAAAAATGCAACCTGTGTCTGTGTGTATATCCATATGTGTATAGATATACACACACACACGTATATTAATTAATGTATATCTATATATGTGTGTGCGTGTGTGTGTGTGCGTGTGTGTGTGTGTGTATGTGTGTGTATGTGTGTGTGTGTGTGTGTGTGTGTGTGTGTGTGTGTGTGTGTGTGTGTGTGTGTGTGTGTGCGTATGTGTGTGTGTGTGTATCGTTGGCAATTTCCTTTCTCCATCTTCTTTTCTTTGGATTTTTTCTATATTTCTGATGAACATTTTCTGGATCTGTTTTAAAACGGGGGCCACATTTTTCATTAATGTTTTACGTAGTGTTTTTGGTACCGAAAGACTTTCAAACTTCGTATACTTATCTATTTTGTGTTATAGAACAGAAAAATATTTTTGTATTCGAATTTATTTCATGTAAAAAATTGTCTT
>NC_068997.1:3506985-3510667 GCF_001194135.2 Octopus bimaculoides
AAGCACCACGAGGCTCTGGTAGGGGTTGGTGTCGAACCCTGCTGTACTATTTTATCACTACTTTGGTGGTGGTGGCGATGTTGGTGGTGGTGATGGTGGTGGTGGTGGTGGTGATGGTGATGGTAGTGGTGGTGGTGTGTGTGTGTGTGTGTGTGTGTGTGTGTGCGTGCGCGCGCGCGTGCCTTTGTCTCCCACCACCGCTTGACAATTGTTGTTCGTGTGCTGAAGTCCCTGTAACTTTGCGGTTCGGTAAAAGAAGAGGGCAGAATAAATATCAGGCTTTACAAAATAATAATATGTACTGGGGTATGATCAGCAACATTGAGAAATGCATACACATCATTGCATACATACATGTATACATACGATATATACAAATACTTTCATAAATACATTTATTCATAAATAAGTACAAACATATATACAAATATACGACACAATTAAACTTTGGGAGAGGCATTATGCCGGTAATAAACACACGCACTGGTTCAGTCCTTTATTAATTTTATAAACAGTATATAGTTTTTTGTTAAATAATTTCATTGCACTCTTGCAATCTCTTCAGTAACTTGTCTCTCCACTTCCATTTATTTTGAATGTATGATTTGGCGTTGTTTTGAAACTGTTCGGTATGAGCATGTGAGTGTGTACAAGCTCGTATGTGTGCTCGCACTTATGTGTTCGTGCTTATATGTTTAATTGTATTTCTTTCGACACACGTATCCACATCAAGAATCTTGCACACGAAATACACACACGAAATATACAATGCCATCCGAAAAAAATATTGTCCTCGAATAGAGGAACACCCTTGTAATTGAATTCATACAAAAGCATCAGCAGAAGGCCAGCAGATTCGGGGAAGGGAAAAGTCGATTAAATCAACACCGTTAGTCAGCCGGTACTTATTTTATCCACACCGAAAAGTAAAGTCGACCCCGGAAAAATTTTAACTGAGAACGTAAATGCCGTTAATCATATCTGTCGAGCTGCCAGATGTTAAAGATTTTGGCAGCTCGACACCTTCCTCAGCACAAGTAATATTGGTGAAAAATTCCCATTAAATCTTCTACCAAGTGAAACGAAATAGGCCGATAAAGTTCTTTGGGTCATACAAGAAAAAGTATATACCGTCATAAAGGTCACCTGCCTTGCTATCTCGAAGAGAGAGAATGAGGACAACTACGTTTAACTGCTTTTAAACCTCCAGTTTCTGTACACAGTTCAGAAATTCAAATTAATATATCAACAACAGTTGGTGAACTTGCTCTTGTGAGGAAATGCCCAAGTGACAATCGGCTTAAGCTGCGGTTTTCGGAAAAATCAGCCAACCAGCTAACACACGCATCACAATACAATGTGTATGACGAAAAGTAAAAGTATGCAAAACTTTTCTCGAATTGAAATGTGAATTCGTTTTTGTTATCTACATTCCAACGATGAAGCTTTGTACCTTTGTTAGAAACCACCTCCTTCCCTGCCCGCAAACTTCAGAGAATTAAAAATAGAAGAAAACATCCAGAAACAAATTCATGTACACATACACACGCATGCATACATACACAAATACACGCGCATATATAGATACATACCACTATACATATTACACATGCATACATGTATATATTTATACGTACATGTATGCATATACACACACATATGCATGTATCTACGAGAGGGTGATAAAAAGTTACTGGCTTTAAGGTTATCGCGAAAGGCTTGGTTAGAGCCCCAACCTTCCGAGCTCTTAAGGACCGTTGCAATAAGTGTGTGAATCTGAGAAAGGAATATGTTGAATAAAATCATAATTAACTGATCTTCCTGTATTTTTTTTACCCAAAGCCAGGAACTTATCAGCACCTCCTCATATAGCCATATATGTAAATGTATGCATCTATGTCTATGTCTATGTATGTATGTATATATATGTATATGTATGCATGCATGTATATTTCCACGTATGTATTCATGCATACATACATGTATGCATATATTGTACTTTCTAGGTTCAAGCGCGTTGTGCTTAGTAGGGTAATGCAAAAGTGTTTTTCGCTACATTATAAATATATTATCTCGCAATGACATCTAAAGATATCACCTCAGTCTTGTTTCTATACTTGACCGATTTATAAAACACCCATAATGTAAAAAACTACTATATATTGTTTAGCTTAGCGAAGAAGTGTGTTTAGCCTAGCAGCGACTGATGAGGAGAATAGTCACCGAAACATCTAACTTGTAATAACTATTCCATGTCTTTATTTTCTTTTAGGAGTATATTTCAGGTCTATTTTTCATACCTATGCCATTACTTTATATGTCATAACACCGACTACCCAAATCCACGTGTGACTATTTCTCTTTCTTTCTTTCTATCTATCTATCTATCTATCTATCTATCTATCTATCTATCTATCTATCTATCTATCTTTCTATTTATCTATTTATCTATCTGTATGTGTATATGTATATGTACAACAAGAAGTAAAAGGGTCTAATACACAGACAGATATCTAGAAAGCACTCAGTGTTAAATGAACTTGGTTAACTATTCTAAGCAATCAGATGCCAATAGATTTTGATAGAACTGTCATCCAAGGTAATTCCTCGTGTATTACAAGTAAATCCAAATATCGCTTAGAAGAATTCCGAGAAATTCGGAGTATATTACAACAGCAACAAGAATAAAGAAAATTACCTCATTAATTGATGGCTATATAATACATTACGGCCGTTTCTATAGTGCCAGCATATTTAGATATAAGAAAAAGATACAAAATACGAGTCAAATGAATATATCCAAAAATATAAGCTAATACAACGTTATCAAGGTAATCCACAATGAGCTAAATTTAAAGTGAATTGAGAAAATATCTCCGATAGATAAATGCATATGAAAAGAGCGTTAAGAAGAAATATAATAGTCTATGAAGAGCCAGTTTGGTATTTAAACGTATTATGACAACAATTGACAACAAAAGAATAAAAACAGTTGTAAGAGACTGTATTGCGGGAACCGGATCTGCTCTTTATGTAGAGTGGTTCTCCGTCTCAGTGTCATACTCGTCTGTCCTATATAGTGATGTCCACAACCCGAGCAGGATATTACATAAATTAGGTTCTCAGAGGCACAAGTGAAGTTGGTTTTAATTACAATAATAACCAAATACCTCCCCTTACTTGTTAAATCGTTCATTCATAAACTCCACACAAAACATGGACAAAAAAATTCTTCTCAAGAAAATACGTATTTAAATAAATTTTAATGTCATGAATAGCGAAAGCGAAAGCGGTCGACAAACACAATACAATATATATTAAAACTTACATTAAAACTGTGTGTGCATTTTCCTTCTTTAATTTCTTATATATATTACAACTGACCACGTGGGTATAATCGAAGCATTGCACTTAAACTATATTTAAAAGTAATACGTAGAAATTTTACGTTTAAAATTTAGTTTAACTGGAAGTCTTCGAAAAGATAAGTTATGTTTTCATTTTAAGAAATATTGTTAAATGTTACTCGATCATTTGTTTATTTATTGTTAAAACAAATATTTTTTATATATTTATTTGATATTTATAGTAAGTTACAATACGTAAATTGTTTTTTTTTAATATTATTTTAATTTTATTTTAGACCTGACGAGTGACTATATTTTTGAATAGATTTAATTAT
>NC_068997.1:3511341-3515785 GCF_001194135.2 Octopus bimaculoides
GTGTGTGTGTGTGTGTGTGTGTATGTGTGTGTGTATGTGTGTGTGTATGTATGTGTGTGTATGTGTGTGTGTGTGTGTATAAGACGGGTTTCCACACAATGTCCCTCTATAAAATTAAATCACAAGGCATTGGTCGGCCTAGGACGATACTAGAAGAGATTTGCTCAAGAGGCTGTGCAGGACTGAACCTGAAACCATCCCACGTATACATCATGCATATTACCTTTATTAAATGTTTGCATTTCTCAATTAGTTTTTATTCTCATTTAATATCAACTCCATCTTCGGAAATATTTTCTAACTTTATATTTCTTGATTTCTTGCAGATAATCATGATTCTACGGTATTTTTGTAAAACAAGTTTCTTGTTGATTTGTATACTCCTCAATAGTAAGTCACTCTTTACTACTTCTTGCCTCTGTTCACATAAATGTATTAACACCATTCAGCATTTTGAGTTATTATGAGTAAAGCAAAACGAACCAATTGCTTGAGTGTCAGAATCTGGTCAGTGGTTATATGTTGTTCCGTGGCTACATTATTAATGAGTTTAGATAGGGGAACACCTTGGTTTAATTAGGTACCAGTTAGTGTTAAAATTTATCACCACAACATAGAAGTGGATTGACAATTGTATAATTGACAAGCATCTCTTTGGCTTTCTGTGTGTAAACGTTCTTCACAGAGAGAGATTTATATCTCTTTAAAATAAACAGCATAATAACCAGATCAGTCGTGTACATCTGTGTGTTATAATTATATTGATATCATAAAAGTACGTCATGTTACTTAGTTCTCTTTTTGCCGCTATATAGAATATGAATATCGTACACACACTTGCATAAACGCACGCATACAAACGTGCACAGGTGTGTGTGTGCGTGCGTGTGTGTGTGTGTGCGTGTGTGTGCGTATGTGTGTGCATATGTGTGTGTGTGCATATGTGTGTGTGTGCATATTTGTGTGTGTGAGTGTGTGTTGAAGCATATATTGAGAAAAAAGCTAGAGAGGAGAGGAATAGAAATTAGGCACAGACATTGGAAACATACCGACGAAATAATCGAAAAATACCTGTCTATTTAGGGATCTTTGAAGTATCGTTGCATTAGACAGTTCTACTTACTTTAGTGGTATCAACAACTATCGGACATAGTTGTCAGAAATTAATGCAATGAAAACGAAACGCAGAGGGTACCAAAAAATATATAGTTAAATCTTAGAGATTGGGTCAGAGACAAGATATAGAAAAAGAGAGACGACCAATATATAACAAAATAAAAAGATAATAGCGCGCATGAGTAACGCTAGAAAGGAAGAGACTCTAAGACAGGGTGTTAGAACAGCAGTTCTGAGTGCAAGACCTTTGGTTAACCTCGCTAATTTTTTTATTTCTCAGAAGTCTTTAAATTGACTATCACTCATATATCAATAGCAATTCCTTTCACTGCTCTCCTCTTTCTGTTCCCCCTCCTCCTCCTCCTCCTCCATTAATTAATACTGTTTTTAAATGAGAACTAAAACTAATAATTGTTATTATTGCATCAACATTGTACTTTTTTTGAATTTGTTATTTTGTTATTGTAACGGCTGTGTATTGGTAGAATCGGTGGATCGACGAACAAAATATTAGCGTTTTGGCATAATTGGTAGTGTCATATTGGCACAATCGATACAGTAATGAACAAGATTTTTTAAATTTTTTTTATACGTCTCTTCTACGTTGTCAGTTCGAATTCAGCAGAGCCCGATTGTATTTTGCTTGGATAAAAGTACCAATGGTAAACTTGTGGAGGTTTCATTGAATATCCTCTTCTACCTGGAAAGTCCAGCCGTCTACCTTAGCTAACTATTTTAGTATTATCATGGCATATATATATACACACACATATATACACATGTGTATGTGTGTGTGTGTGTGTGTGTGTGTGTGTGTGTGTGTGTGTGTGTGTGTGTGTGTGTGTCATTGTTATTTAATGTGTCTTATTTGATAATATTTCATATAATGTTTATATTTTTTCTTATAACTTCAACTTCATGTAATTCCCGCTCATGTTTGGTATATTTGTACTGAATCATAATTTGAAAATCGAATTAAATATTTACTTTCTTATAATAGTTTGTGATGTTAGTATTTTTAAATACACACTAAATTAAACTCAAATCTAGAAAATTAATGTAATAGAGAATAAAATATATGTTTTGGTTTTTAACTTTTTTCATTTAATATAGTTATATTTATACCAAAATTATATGCGGAAAACAATCAAGATAATTTAGAAGATTCGAAAATGTATTTATATATGAATATCACTGGAATGGCGAGCTTGAAATCTGAGCGTGTTCCAGAAGAGCAGAGACAGCAGAAAAGATTTTACTCAAAGCGATTAATTTCCAAACTTAGGAATGACAGGAATTTAGAAGTTATATCTTCTACAAGAAATAAGTTCTGGAACAATGCAATTGTTTCTTTAAGTCACGAAAAATCGTCGCTTGAACGCAAGGAAAGTATGGGCAACAGAGAGATTCCGTCCAAGAAAGACCGTTCTGAGAAGATTGATATTTTTCGGACGAGAAAGTTATTAACGGGCGAGAGCTTCGATAATCCCAGTGATAGAAAAAAGAATTTTAGTAGTGAACCCCCCGGTGACTATATTACCAATTATTTATCTGCAAGTGATGCATCTAAAGCGAAGATAATCGATAATGCAGAATCAATTTTCCAGGAGGATACCAACAATGATTTATTTAATATAAGTTATATGGAAGATGGTTCTGGAATGTTTGGCAGTAAAAGTGACGGAGATACTTTGATATCTCAGAGCCCCAATATGGTTACTCATTCCACTGATGAACCAACGATTCTATCTTCCGTAAACCCTGTAACCTCCTCTGCTACACATCGAGTATCATCTTCAAATTCATCAGCATCATCAACACCATCGTCGTCAGCATCATCACCATCATCAACATCGCCATCACCAACAACGTCAGCTGCAGTTGCATCACCATCACCGGTGTCATTATCATCGTCTTCGTCGCTTTCCACAAACGAGGAACTTATTTCAAATGTCTCATCGCTGCCCGGTGACCAATTGTCTGGAACAAGTCAGGGAGCCACCACATCATCCATACATAACAAACTGCCTAATATGACGGCTGGCCGCATTAGGGATCAGATCACTGACTCACACAATATATCAACATCAACAACCTCGTCACCGAAGGCGACGACAAACACCACTACCACCACAACAACAGCAACAGCACCAAGAAGAAGAGAAACTAAAGAATCCCTTGCAACACCCAATGATCTCATTTTAAATTCGGTAACGCCTACCACATCGAATTATTTTAACACAACCTCTACAAATGTAAATATGTCGCAGCATTTATCATCAAAGCCAGAAACATCAACAGAGAGCATTGAGAGTAAACTTAAGCAAACTTTACCTCAGTCCAGCTCTAGCACATCTCATGTGATGCCAAAGGAAAGCACCACTAGAAAAATACTTGGGTCAACATCTTCGGCCATTTTTACAAAACATATTGAAATGTCATCCACTAAAAATAACAGTATTTTCGTAGAGCCAGCTAGTATTTCTCCATCAGAAGTTACTCCGAGTACAGACAATACCAAGCCGTTTCGTAAAGACATAACCAATACTGCCGAAGACAAAACTGTACAGAAAACTTCTTTCGCACCGACAAAACAAACGGTTCTACGTTCAACCGACACCACCTCTGTATATAGCCCGAAACAGAGATCATCCTTATGGCGGGGTGATACACCACGTGTTACTAATGTGATAGAATCCACAACAAGAACAGACAATGTTCAAACGACGGAGTCAAGTCCTACAGAAGAGACAATATTTATTCCGGTGAATACATTAGCATCAAAAACTGAAAAAAATAATGAACATTCTCAACAAATAAATTCAGTAGCGACATCAACAATAGCAACATCACCAATAAGTAGTTTATTTTTAACAAAAGTGTCTAATCCAGTCCAGGTTGATACTACTACTTCTAGACCAACGACAACCATTCCTAGAGGATTTAGGACAAGACACAATCACACACTAACAACAACATCCAATCATATTACGGCAACAACATCCAGTTACACACCAATAACATCTAGTCACACACTAGCAAAATCCAGTCACACACCAACAACATCTAGTCACACACCAACAAAATCCCACAGTATTACGAATGTAACCGCAACAAATCACACAACAGTAAACACGCCCGACCCCACACCAACAGCATCGTCCAGTTACACATCAGAAAACATACCCACTCACAAGTCAACAGAAAAACATAGTCGCAAACCAACAACATATAGTCATACTCCCACAACAACACACAGACACACAATAAAAACAGTTGCAACACAATCTGATATAGCAATACCTACAACGCAACCTGACGTAACAAC
>NC_068997.1:3517362-3517693 GCF_001194135.2 Octopus bimaculoides
AATCACAAGAAAGCCAACAACCACAGAAAACCACAAAACCACAGAAAAACTAACTACAACTGTACCAACAACTACAACAGTACAGACAACCACAACAAAGCCATCTACCACAACAGAGCTAACAACTACGATAGAACCAACAACCACAAGAAAGCCAAATACCGCAGCAAAACCAACAACCATAACAAAACCAACAACCAAAGAAAAACGAACAACCTCAACAAAGCCAAATATCACAAAAGGACCAATAACAGCAACAGAGCCAACTGAAACAAGTGAGCCAACAACTACAACAGAGCTAACTATCACAACAGGACCAATAACCACACAA
>NC_068997.1:3517703-3520641 GCF_001194135.2 Octopus bimaculoides
CCACAACAAAACTAACAACCACATCAGAACTAACAATCACACCAGAACCAACAATCACAACAGGTCCAACAACCATATCAGAGACAACTACCACAGAAAAGACAACAACCACAGCAAAACAAACAATCACAACAAAACCAACAACCACATCAGAACTAACAATCACAAGAAAGCCAACAACCACAGAAAACCACAAAACCACAGAAAAACTAACTACAACTGTACCAACAACTACAACAGTACAGACAACCACAACAAAGCCATCTACCACAACAGAGCTAACAACTACGATAGAACCAACAACCACAAGAAAGCCAAATACCGCAGCAAAACCAACAACCATAACAAAACCAACAACCAAAGAAAAACGAACAACCTCAACAAAGCCAAATATCACAAAAGGACCAATAACAGCAACAGAGCCAACTGAAACAAGTGAGCCAACAACTACAACAGAGCTAACTATCACAACAGGACCAATAACCACACAAAAGCCAACTACCACAGGAAAAGCAACAACCACAACAAAACCAACAACCACAACTGAGCCAACAACCACAACAAAATCGATAGTAACCACATTGGAACCAACAGCCACAACACAGCCAACAACTGCAACAGAAGTAGCAACCAGAAGAAAACCAACAGTAACCACAACAGAACCAGGAACCACAACAGAACTAAGAACCACAACAGAACTACCAGCCACAAAACAGCTAACAAAAAAAGCAACAGAACCAATAACAAACACAACAAAAGCAACAACAACTGCTCCAAATTCAACAATAATCACATCAAAACTAACTATACAAGACACAACTACCAAAACAAAACCAACACCCACCACAACAAACCAGAGAAAAACCACAAGAGAAACAACAACAACCACAGAAATGCCAACACTGACTACAACAGAACCAGTGACTATAACCGCAAGAGAACCAACAACAGCAACAACAAAAGACACAACAACCAAAACGGAACCAACAAGAATAACAGCAGAACCAGCAAAAACCAAAACAATAATCAGAAAAGAACCAACAACAACCACAACCGAAGCAATGTCAATTGCACCGAATCGGGCAACAGTTACACCAAAACCAAGAACAACCACAACAGAACCAATTACAACCACAGCAGAACCAATTACAACCACGGCAGAACCAACAAAAACCACGGCAGAACCAACACAAATAACACTGGAACCGTCAACAACTTCAACAGAACAAACAACAATCAGAACAGAACCAACTACGACCAAAACGGAATCAAGAACAACAACCACACACCCAACAGGAACAACAACAATCGCAAAAAGAAAACCATCATCAACAACAACAAAAGCAAAACCACCACTAATGACAACAACAAGACCAACAACTACCACAACAGAATCAACAACCATAACAGAACCTAAAACCACCGCAACGAAACCAATAACAGTCACAGCAGAACCAACAACAACATCAACAGAACTAGCAACACGCACTACAGTAGCAACTACAATTACAATAGAGCCATCAACCACATCACAGTCAAAAACACCCTCTACAGAACAAACAACATCTACAGCAAAGCCAAAAAGGACTACAACAGAACCAACAACAACCAAAACAAAACAAACAACCATACCAGAACCAATAACCACAATGACACCATTGATAACCACTAAAGAACCTACAACAATCACAACTAAACCAACAACAACCACAACAAATCTAACAACAACCATAACAGAACCAATAACCACACTAAAACCATCGATAACCATTACGGCACCAGCTACAAGCACAGCAAAACCAGAAACAACCACAATAGAACGAACAACAACCACAACAAAAACATCAACAACTGCAACAGAACTAACAACAACCGCTACACAACCAACAACACCCACTACTGAACCAAAAACCACAACAAAACCAGTAACCACAAGAGAACCAACAACACCCACAACAGAAAGAACAACAAACACAACAGAACCAACCACCACAACAAAACCAAAAACAACCACAACAAAACCAACAACACCTATTACAGAACAAACGACAACCACAACAAAACCAACATCGCCCACTACAGAATCAACAAGAACAACAATAGAACTAACAACAACTACAACAGAACAAGCAACAATCATAACAAATCCAACAACAACCACAACAGAACCATCAACAACTGGTACAGATCCAACAACTACAATAAAACAAGCAATAATCAATACAGAGCTAGCAACAATCACAACAACAACCACAACAGAACCAACAACGACCACTACAATAGAACCAAAAACAACTGCACCAGAACCAAAAACAGCCTCAACAAAACCAAGAACAATAATAGCAGAAACAACAACTACTACACAGCCAACAACACCCACTATTGAACCAAAAACCACAACAGAACCAACAACATCCATTACAGAAGCAACAACCACAACAAAAGCAACAACAACAGAACCAACAACAACCACCGAAGAACCAACAACACCCACTACATTACCAAAAACCACATCAAAACCAACAACAATCACAACAGAACCAGCAATAATCACAATAACAACCACAACAAAACCAACAACTCCAACTATAGTACCAATAAGAACCACAACGCAACCAACAGCAAACTCAAGAGAACAAACAACAACCACAACAAAACTAATGACACGCAGTACAATACCAACAACAATCACAACAAAACCAACTACAATTACAATAGAGCCAACAACCACAACAGAACCAAGAAGTACCACAACCAAGTCAACAACAACTGCACTAAAACCTAGCATAACCACAGCAGAACCAACACCAACCACAACTGAACGAACAACAACCATAGCAAGGTCATCAGCTACAGCCACAACTCAGGAAACAACACCAAAACCAATAACAACCGCAACTATCACAAGAGGACCAACAACCACCAGAACACAACCAGT
>NC_068997.1:3521668-3548888 GCF_001194135.2 Octopus bimaculoides
AACCAACAACAACAGAGCCAACAATAACCACTCCAAAACCAGTAACCACAACAAAAGCAACAGCGACCACAACAAAAGCAGGAATAATAACAGCAGAGCCAACAACAACCACAACAGAACCAAGAAGTACCACAACCAAGTCAACAACAACTGCACTAAAACCTAGCATAACCACAGCAGAACCAACACCAACCACAACTGAACGAACAACAACCATAGCAAGGTCATCAGCTACAGCCACAACTCAGGAAACAACACCAAAACCAATAACAACCGCAACTATCACAAGAGGACCAACAACCACCAGAACACAACCAGTAACAACCACAACTGAACCAACAACGACTACAATAGAACCAGCAACTACCGCGAGAAAACTAACAGCAACTGAACCAAAACCAACAACAACACAACAAACGACAGCCACACCAGGACTATCAATAACTTCAATCACAACAGAATCAACAATGACAATAGAACCAGCAACAAGCACAACAGAACCAACAACAGACATAACACTATCGACAACCACACCAGATCAATTAATATTTACACATGTACCAACAACAACAAAGGCACAAAGTACATCACCACAAACAACAACAACAACAATCACACCAGAACCTACAACTACAAAAACAATACAAAGATCAACCACGACTCATCCAACCATAACCACAGCAGAACCAACAACCACAATATCACCAATAACATCAATTATAAGCGAACCAACAACCACAACAGGACCGACACCAACAACCACAATCTCAAAAACAACAACAACAAACACAAGTTCACCAATAATAACCACCGAAGTACCAACACACACAGCAACAGGACCAACTATAACATCACCAAGGGCAATTGCCACAGCAGAACCGGTATCGAGTCCAACAAATCCAACGTTATCATCCATAAAAGAACCAGCAACAACCGCAAGAGATCGAACCTCGACCACAACAGAAGCAACTTCAACCAAGGCAGCACCAATTCCAGCAGCCACAACTGAACCAGCAATAACAACAACGTTTCCAACAACGACCACTGCAACACCAACAACGACAACCACCAAATTACAAACAAAAACAGAAACAATACAAACAATAGCAACGTCCCCACCAACCACGACAGCATCACAACGAACAACAACAAATATGAGAGCACCAGCATCAACATCAATAGAAACAACAACGTCCGAAACATCCCCAATAACATCCACAAAAGAACCTATGTCAAGCACAATAGAACAAGTAATAGCAACTACAACTTTACTAACAACATCCGCAACAGAGCCAACAACAACATTCACGAAAGAACAAACAACAACAGCTACAATAGAAACAGCCACGGCCAAAACATCACCAAGAGCATCCACAATAGAACCAACACAAACCACAAGAGAACTTACAGTATCAACAGTCCCGACTACAATAACAACGACATTAGAACCAGCAATAACTACCACAAGTTTATCTACAAAGACAATGCCATCAACAATTACCACTACTAAGCCAGCTATAAGAACTATGGAAGGAACAATAACAGCTGAATCATCAACAGCAACACCACCATCAACAACAACAACAGAACTAACATTTACCACGCGAACAGGAACAAGAACAAGAACAACAGTGCCGACAGTAACCGCAGAAACAACAACGGAAGCAGTAAAAACCGCCGCAGAACTAAATACGATAACCGCAAAAGAGCAAATAACTACAACCGAATCACCATTAGAAATAACTGCAACACAAACAAAAACGACATCAACAAACACAATCGAACCAACAACAACCACAACAGAAACCACATCAAAATCACTACCAACCACAGCCAAAACAGAACCAACAACAGAATTGCCACGAACAACAAGCGCAATTCAACAGACAGCAACTGCAATGGGACCCCCAACAACAATGGAATCCACAATAACAGCATTTCTACGAACGAAGACCACCACACAACCAATATCCACCAGAAGATCGGAAACACCAACACAAACCATTGAACTAACAACAGCACCAACTGCAGCAACAACATCAACTGGGTCCACAATACGCACAACAGAACCGTCAACGATGTTATCACAACCGACAACTAAAACTATGAAAAAATCTACATCCGAACCAATCACGGCAACCTCTTCACCTGCAGCAAATACAAAACAATCAATAACAAGCAGAACAGAACCAACAGCAGTTACACCTGAGCCAATAACAACAAAGACAACAGAACCTATTACATTAACAGAGCGAACAACGACAACCACAACAGCACCAACAACAATTACAATAGAACCAACAAAAAGAACACCACCAACAGCAACCCCAACACATCCAATAATAACAACTCTATTAAGAACAACAGCACCACCAACAACAACCACACCCGATCGGACAGCAATCACAACAGTACCACAATCAACAGCCACAACAGAACCAACGACAGCCTCACTAGAACTAACAACGACAACCACAACAGAACCAAGAATGCCATCACCACCAAAAGCCACCATAACAGCAACAATCTCAAACACAACACCAAGTGCAACGTCAACAACAAGCTCAAGAGAAACATCAGCGACAACATCACAACCAACATCAACTGCAACAGCTCAAAGAATGATAACAACAATACCAACAACTAGAACATCTCCACCTTCAGCAACTTCAACAGGACCAGCAACAACTGCTAGAGAACCAACAACTCCAATAACAACCACAACAGATCAAACAACAATCACGAAAGCTCCAGCAACAATAATCCCAACAGGACCAACAACGGCCATAACCGAACAACCGGCAACAAGCGCAACAGGACCAAAATTTACAAATGCATCTGAAACAACAACAACAGAAACAGAACCAATAACTGTTGCATTATCAACAACGACTACAACAAAAACAACATCTCCGACAACAACCATCAGAACACCAACAACAACTAGAACATCACCAACGATAACAACCACAAGAAAACCAACAAAAACAACAGCAAGAGAACCAACATCTACAAACAAATCAGTAACAACAACCAATGAAGAAACAACACCAACTCCAGCAAAAACGAAAGCAAACCTTTCCACAGCACCACCTGCAACAACTACAACAAGCACAAAAGAACCCTCAACAACGTCATCACAAATAACAACCGTGCCAAAAACCACCACAGAACCAACAACAACCACAGCAGAACTAACAACCACAACTATAACAGAAGCAGCAACCACAATCACAACGAAACCAAGAGACGCATCCACGACAGAAGAAAGAGCAACCACAGTCACAACACAACCAATAGCAACCACCACAGAACTAACAACAACCACATCACAAACATCCACAACACAAACAAGAACCACCACGGAACCAACCACCACAACAACAGAAACAAAAACCGCAATCACATCAGAACCAACAACCACAACAGGACCAACAACCACAACAGGACCAACAACTACAATCACAACAGAGCAAACAACAACCACAACAGAACCAAAATCTACAGCAGAACGAACAACAACCACACCAGGACCAATAACCACAATCACAACAGTACAAACGACAATCACAACAGAACCAAAAATCACAACAGAAATAAAATCCACAACAGAACCAAAGACCACAATCACAACAGAACCATCTACAACTAAAGCAGGATCAAAATCCTCAATCAAAACAGACCAAATAACAACCACCACAGAGCCAACAACAATAACAACAACGGAAGCAACAACCACAACACAAGCACCAACAACTGAAACAGAACCAACAACACCCCCAACAGCACAAACAACCACAACACCAACACCCACAGCACAAACAGCAACACCCACGGAATCAACGACCAATACAATAGAACCAACAGCCACAATCACAACAGAAGCAACAACAGCTAGAACACAAACAACAACCACCACAATAGTACCAACAGCCACCATCACAACGCAACCAGGCACAACAACAGCACAAACAACAGCCACAACAAAAACAGCAACGACCACAGAACTGGCAACCACCCCAACAAGACCAACAACTAAAATCACAACAGGGCCAGCAATCACAAGACCCACAACCACAATCACATCACAAGAAACAACCACAACAGCAACCACTACAGAACTGACAACAAACACAACAGAGCCACCAACCACAACCACAGCAGATCGGACAACAGCCACCATAGAATCAATTACAAACAGACTAGTTCCAACAACCACATTAGAACCAACATTAACAACCGCAACAAAACCTACAATAACATCACAAGCAACAACCACAACAAAACCAACAACAACAGCTACAAAAGCAGCACCAACTCCAACCTCAAAATTAAGCACTAAAGAACGAGTGTCAACAACTACAAGGGAACCAACAACAACCACAACACAACAAACAACTCCAACCATCTCTGGACCAACCTCTACCACAACTGCAAGCACAACACCTACCACAACAGAAGCAACAACAACCACAGCAACATCAACACCCACAATATTGCATACCACAACTCGAATGTCACCAACTAAGTCACGTACAACTGAAGCAAACACACCCATAGCGCATTTAGCCTCTACGGTTAGATACGAAACATCCAGCAACCTTGAAACAGCTACTGTCACAACAGGAGAAACTTCTCTACCATCGACAGGTACAGGCTCATTAGAATACAAACAAACACCTTCTATTACAACACAGAAAACATCAGGTACACAAGATCTAACATCTTCAACCGTTACACTTTCATCTGTAGATGAGACTTCAGAATTTTCCACACACGAAGAATCATCAAACTTAGCATTCCCTAATTCTCTTCCACCGACTCCGTCTACAGAAATGTATACGTCTCAACACATTACGGAAGACTTTCCGAAGCATTCCACAAAATTTAGCATTCCAACCAACATGACACAAGGACCATCTAGAACCACTACACACATCCCTACATCACAAACAGCAGCAGCAACAAAAAATAAGAATACGGCAACTACACCAACTACATCACAGACAACAGCAACAACAAACCTCACTACTACACCAACAACTACATCACAGACTAGAGCAACAACAGACATCAATATAACACCAACAGCTACACCAGAGGCTACAGCAAAGACAGACATCACTACAACACAAGGAGTAACAGAAATTGCAACAAGCACCGCGAATACACCGGCAACTACATCACAAGCTACAGGCACCACTGTTACACCAACCACTGCATCACGAACCACAGCATCAACAGACACCACAGCTACACCAAAGTCATTACAGACAACAGCAACAACAAACCTCACTACTACACCAACTACATCACGAATTAAAGCAACTAGAAGCACCACTACCACACAAGCAAGTACATTAGAAACTATGCTAACAACAGGCACTACTAGCACACGAACAACTACACCACAAAGTACAGCAACAACAGACATCACTACTACATTAACAACTACAGCCAAGACAGTCACGACATCCACTACATCACAGTCTACAAAAACAACAGACAGCGCTATTACACCAACAACTACAACACAAGCCACAGCTATGCCAGACAAATCTATGACTCAGACAACTACATCACAAACTGCAACAGTACTAGGCATTATTACTGCACCAGCAACTATATCACAAACAACAGCAAGAACAGGCACCACTACAACACCAGTAAATACTTCACAAAGTACAGCAACAACAGACAAAACTTCAACACCAGCAACTACATCACAAACAACAGCAAAAATAAGCAACGCTACTACACCAACAACATCCCAAATTAAAGCTACAACAGGTACTACGACTTCTACTTCTACTACTAAACCAGATACTACATCACAAACTACAGCAACGGAAGTCACTACTACCACACAAACAACTACACAAGAAACTACAATAACAACTGGCGCTACACCAGAAACTACAGCACAAACTACAGCAACAACTGAAGCTTCTATGTCAGAAACTACACCTACTACACCACAAACTACAACAACAGCAAGAACCACTACTAAACCAGTAACTACATCACAAACCACAGCAACAGAGGACACTACTACCACACAAACAGCTACACCAGAAACTACAGCAACAACAGGCGCTACTACTACTACACCAACAACTACAACACAAACTACAGCAACAACAAACCTCCCTACTACAGTAGTAACTACATCACAAGCTGCCGCAACAACAAGTACTACTACTGTACCAAGAATTACATCACAAACTACAGCCACAACAGGCACCAGTCCAACACCATCGACTACACTACAAACAACAGCAACAGCAGATAGTAGTACTACTACACCAGCAACTACATCAGAAACTACACCTACAACAGGCAGTAATACAACACCAACAAATACACCACAGACTACAACACCAGGAGCCACTAGTACACCTACAACTACATCACAAACTACGCCAACAAAAGGTACCACAATAACACCAACAACTACACAAACTACAGTAATAGTGAGTACCACTACCTCGCCACTCACTACAACGCAAACTACAGCAACAAGGGGAACCACTACTACACAACCCGCTACAATACAAACTACTGCAACAACAAGTATCATTACTGCACCAGCAACTACATCACACACTACATCGTCAACAGGCACCACTAGTACATCAGCAACCACATCAGAAACTACACCAACGGCCGGCACCAGTGCCATGCAAACAACTACACCACAAAGTAAAGTAACAGCAGGCACCATTACTACGTCATCAACTACATCACAAACTGCAGCACCAACAGATACAGATATTACTCCAGCAACTACATCACAAGCATCAACAAGAGCAGACACTACAACCGCACCAACAACTACTTCAAACACCACAGCAACGCCAGGTACCATTACAGCACCAGCAACTACGACACAAACTACGACAATAACAAGTACAACTACCACAGACACAACTACACCGCAAACTACAGGAATAGCAAATATTGCTACCACACCTCCAACTACATCACAAACAACAGCAACAATAGGCATCACTACTACACCAGCAACTACATCACAAACTACAGCAACAGCAGGCACTACTATTACACCAGTAACTACAGGTAGTATTATTACACCAGCAACTACTTCAGAAACAACAGCATCAGCAGGTACCACTAGTACATCAGCAACTACATCAGCAACAACAACAGACAGTACTATGTCATCAATTACATCACAAACTACAGCATCGACGGATACAACTATTGCACCAGCAACTACATCACAAACATCAACAACAACAGACACTCCTATCACACCAGCAACTACTTCACAAACCACAGCAGCGGCAGGCACTATTACAACACCAACAGCTACACCACACACTACAGCAACAACGGATAGAACTACTACCCCAGCAACTACATCACAGACATCAACAAGAACAGGTGCACCTACCACACTAGCAACTGTAACACAAACAGCAGCGACAAATGGTACCAGTAATACACTGACAATTACACCACAAACTACACCAAAGACTGCAGCAACAGCAGGTACTACTACTACACAGCCCACTACTACACAACCCACTGCACTACATACTACAGCAACAATAGGCACAACAACTACACTAGCAACTACATCACAAACTACAACAACAGCAAGCACTACTACCACAAGAACAACTACACCAGAAGGTATAGAAACAGCAGGTGCCACTACTACACCACCCACTACTCCACAAACTGCAGTAACAAAAGCTAAAACTACTATACCAGCAACTAGGTCACAAACCACAACACCAGCAGGCACCACTATTACACCAACAACTGCATCACAAAGTACAGCAACAACAGGCACCACGACTACACCAATGATTACACCACTAACTACGCCAGCAACTACATTACAAACTACAATATCAGCAGACATTACTGCAACCCCAGCAACTACACCACAAGCTACATTAACAACACTCATAACTACGACACAAGAACCTACATCACAAGAAACTACGTCATACACTGCACCAACAGCAGACACCGCTTCTATCTCAAGTACAATATCAAAAACTACATCAGCAACAGCGATCCCAGTTACACCAGCCACTTCATCACACTTGAAACCAACAACAAGCACCACTAATACACCAGAAACTATGCCACAAACTACATCAACAGCAGCTACCACGCCTAGGCCCACAACTACATCACAAACTACAGCAACAACTAGGTCTGCTACCACACCAACCACTTCATCACAGTCTAAAAGAACAGTCTCAACCTACTCACCGAGCATTACATCACAAGCTTCATCAACCATAGACACCGCTACTACTGTATCACAAACTGCAGAAACAACATACACGACATCTAAACCATCATTATATATTACACCGAAAACATCCTCATCTACTCTTCCTCAGCCACCGTCCACTGGGACACAAATATCTTTAAAATCAGCAACTCCTCCACCAACATTTGTCTCTGTTTTTTCATCAGCGACCCTTGTGCCACGAACGTCCTCACTTTCACAGTCTAGGTTTCACTCCACCTCTACTACCCCGCAATCAGAATCTGTTACAATGTCACCAACAAGTTCGACGAGTGTGTCATCAACATTTTATAATACACTCATGCCGAAAACTAAAGTGGTGAAGACCTCTACTACTTCCCAACCCATTCCTAACGCTGCTTCTGTAACACCTACAGCCGGACCACCTGTCCATACAAGTACAACGGCTACATCTTTGTCATTAGAATCTACAACTGCAACCACAACGTCTGCAACTCCTCTATCAGTATCGAACTCTGTAGTAACACCATCAACCAGTCATCTATCAAATACTGAGGATAGCCTAGAAAAGCTGAACGAAAATAGAAAATCCCCTTCAACGCCAGTTACGATGTCTAGCAAGGAGATACTGACAGATCATACATTGCCAACCATTACAAAGGTGTTATTATATACAAGAAAGAAAGCAATGACGATTAAAGGACACCAGAACATAACATTTCCGACCGAAAGGGTAGTAACTAATCAGTTAATGACATCTGGCAAGGAGCCACAAACTACACCACCAACAACAATAAACGGAACAGCAGAAACGACAGTCATGACAGAAAAGGCAATAAATATAACAGAGCCAACAACAGAGTCAACAGAAACAACATCACAAAAAATGACAACCACAACGGAACCAACAACACTAGACGTAACAGAAACAACATCAACCGCTGCACCACTAACAAAAGCCATGACAGAGCAAACAAAGACCTCAACAGAACTAAGAAGAACAATACTAACAATCAAAACAGCCACAACAGAAACAACAACGACAGCGGAACCGACAACAATCAACGTAACAAAAATAACAACGACAACAATACCAACAACAACTACTACAGAATCAACAACAGAAACAACAACAACCACGACACAATCAGCAACAGATCTAATAACAACACAAATAACAGAATCAACAACACCATTAACAACAGAACGAATAGCAACAAACACAGCAGAACCAACAACAATCACAATTGCGCCAACAACGACACCGGAACAAACAACATTAAAAGAGCAAACAACTTCCAGAGCAGAACTAACAACGACCACAGCGAAACCAACAACAGCAACAGAAGGAACAATAACTACTTCAAGACCAATAACAACCGCTACAGAACCAACAATAATAGCTACAACCTCAACACAGTTAATTACAAATGTAACAGGATCATTAACAACGAAAACAAAACAAACTTCAAAACAGTCAACAACACAAACCACAACAGAAGCTATAACAACTACCACACCAACCAATATATTTACAACGGATTTCACAAAACGGGCCACAACACGATTAGCATCAGCAAAAGATTCAATAACAGCAGCAATAAATAAAACATCAAGAACAACAACCACATCACAACCAACAATGAAAACTGCAACCGAACAAAAGACAACTACAAAAGAACCGACAACAACCATAACAGAATCAACAACAACCATAACGGAATCGAAAACAAACAATATAGAATTAACAAGAAACATAACAGAACAGACAGCTTCCATTACAAAACCGTCAATAACCAGAACAAAAACCAAAGCAATTACAACAAAACCGACAACAACCACAACAGAACCACCAACAACCAAAATAGAACTGACAACTGTAAGAGAACCTACAACAACAAGGATAGAACAGACAACTACTGCAAGAGAACCAAAAAGAACCACAACAGAACCAACAACAACCGTAACAGAACCAACAGCAACATCAGAACCAACAACAACAACAGGAGCAATAACCACTACGACAACAAAACAAATAACAACTGAACGACCAACTACAAGCCTAACACAAACAATAACCACATTGGGACATACAACAATAAATCCAACAGCAACCACAACAAAACCAACAACCATAACAGAACCAAGAACAGACGCACCAATAACAACCACGAAACCAACAAAAGCTACAAACCCATCAACCACAAAGCCAACAGCAACCACAAACGTATCAACAACCACGAAACCACCAACAACTACAACTGAAGCAAAAACAACCACAACAGAACCAACAACAAAATCAGTAACAACTATAACAGAACCAACGTCATCCATAAGAGAAACTGCAACAATAAAAGCTGAACTAACAAACACCACACAAGGAACAACAGCCACAACTATAGCTATTTCCATAACAAAGGAAGCAAACATTTCCACTGTATCACAACCAATAGTAGCAACCACAACAGAAACGACAACAACAGAACCTGTAAAAATAATTCCAACAGTACCAGCAACAACATCCACAACATTGCCAACATCATCAACCGCAGGAGGACTAACATCAAACACATTAGGGGCAACAACACCAATATCAACTAAAACAGCCATAGCAACAGAACCAATGATATCCTTAAAAGTACCAACAATAAAAACGGCGAAAGAAGCAACATCATCAACATCAGAATTATCACCAACAACCACTACAAAACTGAGTACAATAACAACAGAACGAAAGATGTTTTCAACAGATGCGTCAACAATCACTAAACCGCCAACCACGACAACCACAACAGAACCATCAACAACCACAATAGAAGCATCATCAACCACAACAGGTGCAACAACAACAAACAAAACACTTGAAGCACCAATGACAACAATAGTACCAACAAGGATTGCAGTAGAATCCACAACAACGACCACAACAGAACCAATAACAAGCACTACAGAACCAACAACTCCAACCCCAACAAGGCCACCACAAACGACAAATCCCACAGAACTATTAATTGCAACAAACCCAACAGAACTGGCAACGAGCACAGATGAACCGAGAACAACCACAAGAGAATCGACAACAATCACAAAAGAACCTTCAACATTCACAAAAGAACCAACAACCACAGCAGAGCCAACAACAGCCAGAACAGAACAACCAACATCTCCAAAAGAACCAAGCACAAACATCACAACAGCAGCAGCATCAACACCATCGTCAGCAGAACCGAGAGCAACAAACATAATAGAAGAAACAACTGTTGCAAAATCAACGACAACGAATGCAAAAGAATCAATAGCAACAGAATCAATAGTAAGCACAAGAGAACCACCAGCAACAACCACAATTGAAGCAGTAGCAAGAACCACCACTGGACAAACAACATCCACGAAAGAACAATCAAAATCAACAGAATCATCAACAACCACAACACCCAGTAAAACAGACCTGTTAACCACAAACATTACATATCAAACATCAACCACAACAGGACCGCTATTCAAAACTACAAATCAAACAAAAATAACCACTACATCACTACCTATATCAACAAGCACAAGGGAATCGAAAACAACATCAGAACTCGCAACGGCAATTACAACAGTTCCAGCAAGAACAACTGCACTACCAACAAATACAACCAAATATGAGTCCACCGCCATCATAGCGGAACCAACAACAACCACGTTAGGAAGAATAGCAACTACAACAGAACCAAAACCAACCACAGCAGGACAAAGAACAACTACGACAGGACCGGCAACAACCACACTAGGGGTAAAAGCAGCTATGACATCAACTGCAGCTACCACAAAAGAACCAACAACAACAAAAACCATATCAAGAACAACGACAGTACCAACGAGCACTACAACAGAACCTACAAGAACGACGACAACCACAAAAGAATCATCAATAACCGCAGCAAAATCAACACCATCAAGAGAATCAACAGCTTCAACGAGACCAATTACAACAGAACCTAGAACAACCGCAATGGAACAAACAACAAATTCAAAACAACCAACATTAACTCCAACATTACCTACAACAACGACCAAAGCATCAACGACAACTACAACAGAACCAACAACATCACTCGTAACAGAACCAGCAACAGCATCCATAACAGAACAAATATCAACTATAACTGGACCGGTATCCATGACAAAACAAGCAAATGTGACACCTACATTACAACGAACAAGCGCAGCAAGAATAGAAAAGACGACCACAAGGGAACAAACAGCAATATCAACAGAGCCTGCGGCAACAGCAAAGGAACCAACAACATCTATCAAAGAATCAACGAAATCAATCACAACAAAACGAACAACAACAAAAACGATACCGACAACAACCACAATAGAAACGCTCAGCACTGCAGAGGCAACGACAGTAACTGCAACAGACACGAATACAAGCAAAACAGAATCAACAACAATAATTCGAACACTAACACCAACCAGTGCAGCGGCACTAACAACAGCCACAACAGAAGTAACAAAAAGAGCAAACACAACAGAACCAACAACAACAATACAACCTATGGTGGCCACAACAAAGCCAACAACAACATCCACAAAGGAAGTGACGGAAACAAACATAACAACAACAAAAGAGCCAACAACAACAACAACAGAAACAACAAGACCTGTATCAAAAACAAGAATCACGATAGGACCACCAAATTCAACGCAATCAATAACAACCACAGCAGAGCCAAAAACATCTATAAACACAACAGAACCAACTACATCAACACTACCAACAATAACAATAGAAACGACAGCAAACACAACAAACAGAACAAAGACAAATACAACTAACACTGAACCCACAAAATCTGCAAAAAGAGAACCAACAACAAAAACAGTACTATCAACAACAGCTCCACTAGAACTAACAAAATCTACAGCAGAAACCACAACAACAGAACCAACTCCAACACAGCCAACAACAAGGAAAACGCAACCAACCACAAATACACCAGAAACACCAACTACGACAGAAACGACAACAATAGCTTCAATACAGACAATTACAACCACAGCTGAACCAACGACCACTACAATAGAAGATACAGCAACAGACACATTAGGACCAACATCCACAACAGAATCAACGGCTAAAACTACAACGGAACCCGCAACAATAACCACAAGGGAACAAACAACAGCTTCAGAGGAAACAACAACAATAATTCCAACATTAGTTACGCAAAAAAACATAAAGACATCCACAACAGGACCGACAACAACAAACATTACACAGCAAACATCAATCACAATAGAATCGATACCCACAACAAGAAAACAAACAAAAGCAACCACTACATTACAAAGAACCTCAACCAGTGTAGAAACCGTAACAACAGCTGAATCCACAACATCAGCCACAACAGTACCAAGAGCAACAACAATAGTACCAACAACCGAAAAAGAACCCACAGCAACCAGAATAGAAACAACCAAAACAATAAACACTGCAAAGCAAACAAAGCCAACACCGATGACGACCACAGCGGAACCAACAACAAAAACCACAATAGAACCAACGGAAACTAACATTACAGTACCAACAACAACTATGAAAGAACTAACAACAACTACAACAATACCACCACCAACAACAACAACAACCATATCAGAACAAACAACAACGACGGAACCAACAACAACCACAACAGAAACACTAACTGCAACAGATGTAACGCCTGGATCTTCAACACGGACAAATACAACCACAACAGAATCAACATCAGAGACGATAGAGCCAACAACAACAATCACAACAGAGTCAACATCAATAACAAAAACTGAACCAACGGTAACCAAAACAGCAGAAACACCGATCACAACAATAACTGCCCTCGCACCAAAAACAACTAAATCTGTACAAACAACAACTACAGAATCAGCTACAACAACAGGACTAAAAACAACATATGCAGAAGGACTTACACCCACCACCGAACTAAATACAAAGATAAGAGAAGAGAAGACCCACACAACCGTATCAAAAACAACGAAGAGTGAACCTGTAGTAACCCCAACTCTATTCACAGCGCTCATGACAAAGCTAAAGAGAGTCACAACAGAAAAAGCAACAAGAATATTAGAACCAACATCCAACACTACAAGAGAAGCACCAAAAACAACAACAGAAACAGAACCAACAACAACAAAAAAGACACCAGCATCAACAACGGCCACCACCACAATGGAACAAGTAGCCAGAAAAGAACCAACAACTATAACAGATCACACAACAACCACGACAGAACCAACAACAGTCACAGTAGAAACCACAAGAATCCCAATAGAAACAACAGTCGCAACAGAACCAACAACCACAAAAGTACCAACAACACTAACAAGCACAACAGAACGAACACCAAGAACCTTAGAACCAACTGCAACCACAACAGAATCTTCAACACAAACGCTACTATCAACAAACACACCAGAAACCAGGGCAAAGCCTACAAGTACAAAGCCAGCTACAACAGAAAAGCTAACCACAAGTCAGGAAATAACAACAGTTACAACGGAACCAACAAGTGGACCACCACGAAGAACAGAACCCACAACGACAAAAACGGAGGCAACAAGAACAAAAGAACCAAGAACTATCGAATCAACAATTTCACATAAAGCACTGACAACAATAGCAATGCCATCGACAATAACCCCAGAACCACCATCAACGATTGAAGCTTTCACAACTGCGGGCACAGTATATACTACGGAACAAGCAAGTAGTTCTGGTCCGACAGCAAATACTACAGTAATATCAACAAGTTCTAAACAACCAGCATCAATCCTAACTGGTCTAAATGGTACTACAACAGAACAAGTTACAATTAATACACTACCTACACAAACTATTCTGCAAACTAAAGATATTACAATATCGACTTTGAGCACAGAAGAGTCAGCAACAAATAACGAAGCAATAACAACTAGGAAACGAACAACAGCAGCAACAGAAACACCAATGTCGTCAACAATAAATACAACCCAATCAAAACCAACAACTTCACAACAGACAACTGCTACAATATCGCTGACAAGCAATGTGCAATCAAATGCAAACACAACACTTGCATCACTAGATACAACAATGACTGCAAAAGAAATAACAACCACTAAAGAATCCACAACAGTTTCCTCAGAAACATCGGTAGATGTACCAACGTCCGCAACATTTCCAACAATCAACATGGATAAAACAACAGAAGACCAGGCATCCATAAACAATACACAGCAAATATCTAGCGGTACTATGTCAACAGCAGTTACACTAGAACCAATAACAGATACTGCACCTCAAACAAGTAAAACAAGAGAGTTAGGTAAAGCATCGGGTATGACACTACCAGCAACGACAACAACAATAGCAGAACCAATAACATCCGCAACAAAAACAACATACACAACAAAAATAATCACAACAGAACCCACAGCACAAACAGAACCAAAAACAACCACAGTTGAATTAACAAGTGCAAGAGAAACTAACACCACAATCCCAACAGAACCCACAAAATCCACAAGAGAACTGCCAACAGCATTCACAACAGAACCAGCAACAACAGCTACAGCAGAACCAACAACAGTAACAACAACAACAACAACAACCACAACAGAACCAACAACAGCAACAACCACAACAGAACCGACACGAACAACAACAACAACCACATCAGAGCCAACAAAAACAACAACAATAGAAGCAACTGTACCAAACATAACAAAACCGACAACAAAAACCACAACAGAACCGACAGCAACATTCACAACAGAACCGACAAGAACGATCGTAACAGAACCAGCGACAACAGCAACCACAAGACCAACCACAACAGAACCGACAACAACCACAACTACAATAATCACATCAGGACCAACAACAACAACCACAACAGAAACGACCACAAAGCTCACAACAGACTCAACAACAATAACAAGAGGACAATCAACAACAAAAACAATAACAGAATCAACAGCAACAGCGACAAAACCAATAATGTTGACAGCAGAACTAAGCAAAACTTCATCAGAACCAGTAACAAACATAATAGAACCAATAACATCCACCAGAGAACTAACAACCACAGCAATAACAGCTACAACCACAGCAAATCCAACAATGCCAATCACAACAGAAACAGCAACATCTACAAAACCAACAACAGCATTAAAGGAAGCATCAACCTTCGCAGAAACAATAATACCGACCATAACGGAACCAACAGCTACAAAAGAACCAAGAACTGCCCAATCAACATCGAGTGCACATGTGCCAATAACAACCATGATGCTACCCTCGACTATAACTCCAGAACCACCATCAACGATAGAAACGTTCACAACTACCGATTCAGGATACACCACAGAACAAACCAGCAGGACTGGTCAGACAGCAAACACAGCATTTATTTCAAGAAGCAGTGGACAGCCAGCATCAACAACCATAACTGGTCGAAATGTTACTACAACAGAACAAACTACAATCCATGCATTACCTACACAAACTATCCTGCAAACTAAAGACATAACAATATCAACTTTGAGCATAGACGAGTCAGCAACAAATAACGAAGCAAGAACAATAACTAAGGAAGGAGCAACAACGGCAACAGAAACACCAACACCAACAACAATGAATACAACACAATCAAAACCAATTACTTCACACCAACCGTCTGCTACACTACCAGTGACAAGCACTGTGCAATCAAATGCAAACACAACACTAGCATCACTAGATACAACATTAGTCGCGAGGAAAACATCCACTAAACAATCCACAACAGATTCTTCAGATACATCAGCAGAAGTGCCAGCGTCCACAGCATTTCCAGCAACAACTATAAGACGACCAACAACTACAAAAGATGCGACAACAACCACCTCGGATAAAACAACAGTCAACCAGCCGTCCACAAACAATACACGCCAAATGTTGAATGGTACAATGTCTACAACAGTTACGCAACAACCGATATCAAATACTACACTGCAAACTACGATGACAGGAGAATCGGGTAAAACAATTCGTACAAGAACATCAGAAACAACAACAGAACCGACAACAATCACAGCGTCACCAAATACAACTGAACCGGCAGCAACCACGCTGGTACTGACAACATCCACACCAGAAACAAATGCAGCAGTAGCTTCAACAACAGATGCAGAAGGAACAAATCATACTACCGAAATAAACGTAAGCACAACAGATGCGAAGGCCTCCACCACTGTACCAAAAACAGCGAATAGTACACCTGTAGTAACATCGATCCTACTCACAGCTCTCATGACGAAGATAAAAGGAATCACAACAGAACCAACAAACACAACAACTGAAGAAATAACCACAAAGACAACACAAGCAAGAACAGCCACATCTGAATCAACAACTACAACAGAATCAAATACAGCAACAGAACCAATAGCAATAACAACAACAACAAAGCCCAAAACAACAACAACAACGACAACAGAATCAAAAACCACAACAACAGAACCAACAACAACGGCAACAGCACCACCGACAACAACAACAGAGCCAATAGAAATCACAACTGCGTCAAAGTCAACAACCGAACTAACGACAGCTACAATAAAAACAGAACTAATACCAACAACAATAACCGAACGAACAACAACAACCATTACACAACCAATGAAAATTACAACTGAACCTACGTCAACCACAACACAAAGAACAACAAGCACAACTGAACCAACAACAACAGCAGTACCAATAACAACATCGCAACTAGTAACAAGCACAACAGAATCAAGAACAATAACAGTTCAGACGTCGACACGAATAGAACCAATAACCGCCACAACACAACAAGGAACGACCTCAGCAGAACAAGCCACGGCAAAAACTACAGCACTACCAACAACAGCTTCAGCAACAACAGCTTCAGCAACAACAGCCTCCATAGCACAATTGACAATTGCCTCATTACACACCAAAACTACAAGAGGAATGACTTCAGGAATAGCTCCAAATGCAACCATTATGTTGCCAACAACAAACAAAACAGAGTCAATAACATCTTCATCACAAACAACAACAGTCACAAGAGGATTAACATCAGACACAGAATCGACAAGGCCAACAGCAGTCACAAGAATACAAACAACGCCAACAGCAATACTTGTAGAAAGCACAACTATACCAAGAACAACAACAGAACAAAAGCGATCCACTACAGAACCAAAAACAACCACAGCAGAACAATCTACATCAGACATGACAGAAAAAACAACCACGGGAGAAGCAACAAAAGCAATCAAAATAGTACCACCAACAACTACTACTGCACAACCAACAACAGCAAGGACTACAGAACGAAAAAGACAACCAACTGCAGCGACTACAGACTCTAAAATATCTACTTCAGAACCAACAACAAATACGACAGAATCAGCAATAAAAATAGTATCAACAAAGATAAGGCAAACAACTTTAACACCATCAACATCAACTACAACCACTGTAGTACAGCGGTCTAATGGAACCGACAAAGCAGCCACAACAGAAATTCCACTCAGAACTGCAACCATAAGAGAAACAACAACGACGATTACAAATCAAACAGCAAGCAGAGAAGTGCCAACAGCAGACACTATACACTCCACAACAACCACTGATTTGCCATCAATTCCAACGGCAGGACACAAGACAAAAAGTACACTAACTACAGGGGAGTCAACAGCACAGCAAAACACTGCAAACAATACAGTAGATGCAATAACGACAACAACAGTAGAAGCAGACACAGCAACTACAACCGAAAAGGAACGCACAACAGCAATCAGGAGAGAACCAACAATAACAACAACAATGATAGACAAGACAGTAACAACAAACGTAACACAACAAGCATCAATACACACAACACAACCAACAGCAAAAACCACAACACGACTAACAACAACAACAACAGTACCACCAAAAAACATAACAGAACCAACAACAATCACAGGAGAAACAACTTCAATAGCCACAAGAGCGCCAACAGCAACAACCACAAATATACCAACAAAGAGAAATACAACGGTACCAACAACAAACACAACAGTACTATCAAGAATAATCACAGGTGTGCCTAGAACGAACACAACAACAATACCAATGCAAACAACCACAACAACAATCCCTACAGTTCGATCAACGAACAAAGCAGAAACATCAACAACAACAACAGTACCAGTAGCTGAAACAGAGCGAACAACATCAACAACAATCCCAACAGTACCAGAGACAAAACTTATGACGGAAACAACAAAATTAAGCACGTCGAAAACAGAAACAACAACAGAACCGACATCAAACGCAACAGTACCATCAGAAGTACTCACTTCAATGTCGACAACAAACAAAACAGAAGCAACAATGGCAACAGAATCAATCACAGCAAACTCGATACCAACAACAAAGCCAAGAGCAACAACAAGACCAAAAACAACAACAAAACCAACAAAAATAGCAACAAAACACGCAACATCCACAACAGAACCAACAACGATTACAACAGAACCAAAAACCACAAAAGAACCAACAACTACAACACAAACTACAACCACAACAAAACCAACAACCACAACAGAACCAATAACCACAACAGAACCAACAACCACAACAGAACCAAAAACCACAACAAAACTGACATTAACTAGCACAGCACAACCAGAAGCAATCACAACAGAACAGACAACAATATCAACAAAGCCAATCACAACCACAACAAAACCAACAACAGTAACAACAAAACTAACAACGACCACAACAGAACCAACAATAACAAAACCAACAACAACCACAATAGAATCAACAACTACAACAGAACCAGAAGCAACCACAACAAAACCGAGAAGAAGCACAATAGAACCAACAGCAACAACCACTACAGAACCAAGAACGACCACAACAGAACCAACAACAACCACTACAGAACCAACAACGACCACAACAGAACCAACAATAACCACAACAGAACTAATAACAAGTAAAACGCAACCTAAAACACCCGGCGGAGAACCAAAATCGTCCACAAGAGAAACAACAACCATAGTACAACCGAAATCAACCACTGCGCCAGCGGCAACGACTAAAGAACAAAGACGAGAACCAACAACAACACTAGAAGCAACAATGACAACAGAACAAGCAGCAACTATGACAAAAGGAAGAACTACAACGCAACCAGCAACAACCACAACGGAACCAATAACAACATTAAGAGAATCAATTACAACAGTAGAAACAACAACAACAACACAACCAACAACATCAGCAGAGCAACCACAAGCTACAACAGAACTAACAATAACCAAAACACAGCCAACATCAGCTACAACAGAACAAGCGACCAGAACAGCAATAACAGAACCACCATCACCAACATCTGAAAAAACAGCAATCACAACAAAACCAAAAACACCCACTACAACAACAACAAAAATAGAACCAAGGAACACCACAGCAGAACCAACAACAACCTCAAGAGAACCAACATCTGTCACAACAGAATCAACAACAACCACTGCTGGACCAACAATGACAAGAGAACCAACAGCACCAGGAATAAGAACAATTATAACAGAACCAACAACAACCACAACACAAACAACAACTGCAACAACACTAGCAACAAGCACAATAGAAGCCATAACAATACCTGAACCAAAATCAACAACATCAGAACCGATAACAATGACTATAGCACCATCAACAACAACCACAAGAGAACCGACCACAACAACAACGATAACAGAAGCAACAACAATCACAAGAAAACCAACCACAACAAGAAGGAAACCATCAATAACAACAACAAAACCAACAATCACAACAGTACCAACAGCAGCTGTAAAAGAACCAACAACAACCATAACAACAGCAGAACCAATCACAACAAAACTGACAAGAACCACAGCGGAACCAGCAACAACCACCACAGATTCAGCAGCAACATCACCAGAACCAACAACACAAACAGCAATGGAGCAAGCAACCATAACAGAACCAAGAAGCACAATTGCATCAACAACAACCACAACAGTACCAACAACATCCACAGAAGAATCACCAACAAGAACTGCAACAGAACCAAGAAAGGCAACAGACACAGCAACGACGACGATGACAACAACAGAACCAATAATAACACCAAGATCACCAACAGCAACTACAACAACAGAATCAACATCAGCAGCAGAATCAACAACGACAACGGCAATAGAACTAACAAAATCCACAACAACTGAGCCAACAACAACAGAGACCAAACCAAAGACAACAGAATCAACAACAACAGCATCACCAACAAAAACGGCAACTGAACCAATAACGACATCGAAATCAATAATAACCACAGAACAAACAACAGCGACAATAACAGAATCAACAACGCAAACCAAATTAGCGACAACAGTCACAGCAAAACCAACTACAACCACAGTAAGATCATCAACAACACCAAAACCACCAATAACAATAGAACCAATAACCACAATCATAACAAAACTGGCAACATCAACAACAGAACCAATAAGTACAACAACAACGAAACCAACAATTACAGCAACAGAACCTACAATAGCAACAACAAACACGACAGAACCAGCGACACCCACAACAGTACTAAGAACCAAACCTGAACCAAAAACAAATGCAACAGCAACAACAACAATACCAACCACAGTGGGAGCACCAACAGCAAGAGCAACACAACCAACACCGACTCCAACAGAGTCCACAACAGTCTCTGCAGAATCAAAAACAACCACACCCACAACAGGACTACCATTTACAACCACGACAGAACTATCAACAACTGTCCCAACTACATCTACTACAGCAGTACCAGTAACAGCCTACACAGAACCATCAATAGCAACTACGCTGACACCAACAACAAAAAACACAACAACTGCAAGAACTACACCAGCCAAAACAGAACCACCAACAGTAGCGACGACTCTGCCAATAACAACTACATCAACAGAAACAGAAACAACACCACCTACAACAGAACTAACAAGAACCACAACTCTACCAACTTCTACAACCACAGCAGTTCCCACAATAACATCGACCACAGAATCAACAATAACCACATCGATGCAATCTATCGCCGCGACAGAAACAGTACCAATAACAATCACAGGAAAGTCAACTGAAACCACATTGCTACATACAATAATAACCTCAACGAAATCTTCGGGAACAGACACAACAGTATCAACAGCAACAAGAACAACAGAAAAAACATCAACCACGTTACCACCAAAAACGTCAGGCACTATAGAAAATACGACACTGATAACAGATAGAGATACAAAGACCACAACAGTTCCAGCAAGCACAACTATAGCAACTACAACATCCACATTTGAACCAATAACAACAACCAAAAATGTGCCAGTTACAAGAACCACTGCGAGAACCAACACAATTCCATCAACAGGCGCTGCAGAACAAGCATCGAGTACAGCAAGACCCAGAACAACAACTAGACAAACAATGCCTATAACAAACAAAACTACTACAACAGTACCGACAACCTCAACAGCTGTACCAACAACAGCAACAATTGTACACACGACAACAACCACAGCAATACCAGAAACAACATCTCCAGCATTATCACGAACAAGAACATCAATTGAATCAACAACCACTAGCAAAGCAGAACCAACAATAACCGCAGCTGAATCAAAACCGCCAATCAGAAGAGAAACAAATGCAACAATCACAGCAACAGCAACAGCAACAGCAACAGCCACTAAGTTTCCAATAACAAATAAATCAATATCGGAAATACAAACCACAACAGAACTGGGAACAAGGACCACAACAGAACCAACAACCACAGCAATACCGACTACAAACACAACAGAACATACAACGACTACAACGGTAACAACACCAACAACAAAAACCATGCCGACTACAACAAGCAAAACAGTTCCAGCAACCACATCCGCCAAAGTACCAACTGTAACAAGTACAGCAGAAGCAACAATGTCGACAACAGTACCTACAACAACAACGGCATCGGAATCGACAACAACATCGCCAATAACAATTTTAACAGAACAAACTATAACAACTATAATAGAACAAACATCAACTTCTGAAACAGTACCAACGACGACAACCAAAACGAAACCATTAACAACTACATCACAACCAACAACATCCACAACAGAACCAATTACAACGGGACGAACAACAAATACAACTGAACCAATTACATCCGCAACAGAAACAACAACAGCTACAAAATTACCAAGAAAAACGCCAGCAGAAGCAACAATAATTACAACAGAACGAACAGCAACAACCACGACAGTGCCAACAACAATATCAACAGCCGAAGCGAAACCACCAACAATAGAATCGACAACCACAGTATCATCTTTAACTGCCCCAACAGAAGCAACCACAGTAGTACCAACAACAAATGCAACAGAACCAACAACAACAAAATTGCCAATAAAAAGCACAACAGATGTGCCAGTTATCACAACTGCATCACTGACAGGTATCACAAATGTACCATCAACAGCAATCACAACAGAACCAATAACTACCACAATAATTCCAGCCACAAAAACCACTACAATACTAGCAAATACGACGACAGAAGGAACAATCACAACAGGACCAAAAGCAACAACAAAAATCACAGCAGAGCGAGCAACAAACACAACAGATCAAATGACAACGATACTGGAGCCTAAAACAATCACAACAGTACCCACAACGACAACTAGAATACCATCAACAAGCACAACATTACCAATAGCAACAACCCCAGTATCAATACCAGAAACGACAACAACAATACCAACAACAAACACAACGAAACCTACAAGTACGATCACAACAGAAACAGCAACAACAAGAATAGTCCTGCAAACTGCCACAGCAGAAACAACAATGGAACATACAGAACCAACAACATACACTACAGTACCAACAACAACTACATCAGAAAAAACAACCGAAACAGAGCCAACAACAACAACAAACAAATCAACAACCACGGCAAAGAAACCAACAACTACAACAGAACCTGCAACCAAAACAGAACCAACAACCACAACAGAACCAACAACCACAACAACAATAAAACCAACAACTACAATAAAGCCTACAACACCCACAGCAGAACCAACAGTCACAACACAAACAAGCACCACAACAAAACCAACGACTGTAACAGAACCAACACCCATAACAGAGCCAACAACCGTATCAAAACAAACAACTACAAGAATGCCAACGACTTCATTTGAACCAACAACAACAACCACATCAGAACCAATGACCGCACCGAAAACTACAACCACAAGGAAACCAACGATCACTGCAAAACCAACTGCTAGAACTGAAACAACTCCAATAGAAACAACAGCTACTACAAAACCAACTACAACTAAGCGATCAACAACCACCACAAGACCAATAACTACAAAAGAACCAACATTCATGACAGAGCCAAAAACAGCCCCAACAGAAGCAACAACCACTACACGACCAACAATTATGACAAAACAAACAACCACAACGAAACCAAAATTGACAACAGAGCAAAGAACCACAGCAGAAACATCAACAACCACGATAGAAACAGCAACCCAAACACAACAAACAGCAACCACACCAAAGCCAACAACAACAACAACAGAACCATCAGTTACAACACAACCAACAACGACCATAAAGGAACCAACAGCCACAACCGAACCAACAACAACCTCTACAGAATCAACAACTACAACAAAACAAACCACCATACTAGAACCAACAAGAAGCACAACAGAACCAAGAAGCACAACAGAACCAAGAAGCACAACAGAACCAAGAAGCACAACAGAACCAAGAAGCACAACAGAACCAAGAAGCACTGAAAAATTAACAACTGCAACGGAACCAACAACTACAACGGAAACAGCAACTATAACAAAAGCAGCAACAAAAGAAGCAACAACCAAAACACAACCAACAACAATCACAACAGAAAAGATTTTAATAACAAAACAAACAAAAACCACAACAGTGCCAACAACCACAACGATTCCAACGACAACAATGGAACAAATAACAAACACAACAGAGTCAAGATCAACAATGAAACAAACACCTACATCAGAGTCAACAACAACGGAACCAAAGACATCCACAGAACCAGCAATTACAACAGAGCCAACAGCCATAGCAGAGCCAACAACCTCAACAGAACCGATAACAACAACAAAACCAACAACCACTACAGAAACAACAACAACAACAACAACGACTACAGAACCAGTAACCACAATACAGCCAACAACCACAATAGGGCCAACAACTAAAACAAAAACAAAAATAGCAACAAGACCAAGAACCACTACAGAGCCAACATTTGCAACAGAACCAACAACAACCATAACAGAACCAATAGCAACCAGAACAGGAAGAACAGCCACAACAAATCCAAAAGCCACAAAACCAACAACATTAAGAGGACAAACAACCACTCCGAAACCAACAACCATAACAAAACTAAGATCAACTACGACAGAGCAAATATCTACAAGAGAACCCACAATGATAAAACAATCAACAACAATACCAAAACCAAAAAGTACAACAGAACCAATAACAGCTAAAACAGAACAAACACCCACAAACGAACCAATGACAATAGCAAAACCAGCTGCAACAGAACCAACAACTACAACGGAGCCCACAACAGCACCAAAACTAACAACCACACCAAAGCCACAAACTACAACAGAGCCAACAACTACATCAAAACCAACAACCATCTCAACAGAACTAACAACCAGAAGAAAAATAACAACAACCACAATAGTCCCAACATCAGCAACAATAGAACCAACCACCATGACCGACCCAATAAGCACCGCGGCTGAGCCAACAGCCACAACAACTAAACCAACACATGCAATGGTACCAAGAGTCACCACAGAACCAAGAACCACCACCAAACCAACAGCTATAACTGAACAAACACGAGAAGAAACGAAAGAAACCACACCCGAACAAAAGACTACAAGGAAACCAATAACAGCCACAACAGAATCAACAACAAACACTACTGAACCAGCAAGGATAACAAAAAAAACAACAAAGAAGACAACAGAATCAACAACCACGTCAAAGCCAGGATCCACAACAATGCCAGCAACTAAGACAAAGCCAACAACCAATACAGAAACCATAAAAACTACAGAATCAACGACAACCAACTCTCAATCAACAACCAAAACAGCGCCAACAATCACTTCAGAAACAACCATCACAACTGAACAAAACACTTCTACAAAACCGATAACGGATATAACAAAACGAACTACAGCTACAGAACTGACGAGCACAAAAAAGCCAAGAACCATTAAAGAATCCAGAACCACAACAGAACCAACAACCACAACAGAACAAACAACCACAACAGCACAAACAGCCACAGAAGGAGACGCAACCACAAGAAAACCAACAACCACTACAGAGCCATTGACCACAACAGAACCAACGACCACAACAGCACAAACAGCCACAGGAGAAGACACAACCGCAAGAAAACCAACAACCACAAGAGAACCAACAACCACAACAGCACAAACAGCCACAGAAGAAGACACAACCACAAGAAAGCCAACAACCACTACAGAGCCATTAACCGCAACAGAACCAACAACCACAACAGAACCAACAAGCACAACAGCACAAACAGCCACAGAAGAAGACACAACCACAAGAAAACCAACAACCACTACAGAGCCATTAACCACAACAGAACCAACAACCACAACAGAACCAACAACCACAACAGCACAAACAGCCACAGAAGCAGACGCAACCACAGGAAAACCAACAACAACTACAGAGCCATTAACCACAACAGAACCAACAAC
>NC_068997.1:3548988-3550536 GCF_001194135.2 Octopus bimaculoides
CAACCACAACAGAATCAACAACCACAACAGAACCAACAACCACAACAGAATCAGCGATTACAACTGAAGCAACAACTATAACAGAACCAACAACCACAATCATATCTACAATTGCATCAAAATCAACAACCACAACAAAACCAGCAGCCACGACAGTACCAACAACCACAACGCAACGAATAACTACAATAGAACTAACAACGGAGCCAGCGTCAGTAACTACTGCGGTAACAACATACGCCACGGCCTTACCAACAACACACTCAAAACAACCAAATGAAACAATGCATCCTATATTAACAAGCAGAACTGTTCTCATAGCTGCGACATCTTCGGTACCAACAACAACCACAACAGAAGCAGCATCAAACACATCCTCAAAACTAAGGACGACAAAAACCACTTCTACTCCACCCATGAGAACCACGCTGCCAACAACCACATCACTACCATCAAAAAACATAACTGTACAAATATCAACTAACAGAACAGAAGTAAGACATATCACAACTGACACAACAAAAAGCACTGCAGATTTAACAAACACAACACCACAAAGTACAACGACTAAACAGACTGCAATATCAAACACAACATCGGCAACAATAATTGCAACACATCCATCAACATCCTCCACCGAACTAGCAATAGCTGATACTAAAATTGTGCCAACAACGACAACCACTGCTAGACTAACAAACATAAGCACGACTGGAATAATATTTTCCACAAGGTCTGCAACATCAGCACGATCAAAAATGCTGCCAACTGCCCTTGATTCTACGCCAACAACAACAAAGCAGACCGCAAAAACCTCAACTGTACCAAAATCAACAATGAGGCTGGATACATTAGCACCAACAACAACAGCTGCAACCACTACAATTATATCAACAACGGGAACAATGCCATTAAGAAAACTAAAATCACAAACAACAATATCAACAGTGACAGCAAAACCCACAGCAAATCTAGTGACAAGAAAGCCCACAATAGTACCAACAATATCAATTCGGACAACAGTACCAGCGACAATAAAAACCACAAAGGTACCAACCACAAAAACGAGACCCACAACAGTACCAACAACACCAACAACCATTACAACTGTACCAAAAACAGCAAAATTCACAACAGTACCAACAACAACAAATCCGACAACAGTACCAGCGACAATAAAAACCACAAAGGTACCAACCACAAAAACGAGACCCACAACAGTACCAACAACACCAACAACCACTATAACTGTACCAAAAACAGCGAAATTCACAACAGTACCAACAACAACAAATCCGACAACAGTACCAGCGACAATAAAAACCACAAAGGTACCAACCACAAAAACAAGACCCACAACAGTACAAACAACAACAAATCCGACAACAGTACCAGCGACAATAAAAACCACAAAGGTACCAACCACAAAAACGAGACCCACAACAGTACCAACAACACCAACAACCACTACAACTGTATCAAAAACAGCAAAATTCACAACAGTACCAACAACAACAAATCCGACAACAGTACCAGCGACAATAAAAA
>NC_068997.1:3550546-3550891 GCF_001194135.2 Octopus bimaculoides
CCACAACAGTACAAACAACAACAAATCCGACAACAGTACCAGCGACAATAAAAACCACAAAGGTGCCAACCACAAAGACGAGACCCACAACAGTACCAATAACACCAACAACCACTACAACTGTACCAAAAACAGCAAAATTCACAACAGTACAAACAACAACAAATCCGACAACAGTACCAGCGACAATAAAAACCACAAAGGTACCAACCACAAAAACGAGACCCACAACAGTACCAACAACACCAACAACCACTACAACTGTACCAAAAACAGCGAAATTCACAACAGTACCAACAACAACAAATCCGACAACAGTACCAGCGACAATAAAAACCACAAAGT
>NC_068997.1:3551256-3551740 GCF_001194135.2 Octopus bimaculoides
CAAAAACAGCAAAATTCACAACAGTACCAACAACAACAAATCCGACAACAGTACCAGCGACAATAAAAACCACAAAGGTACCAACCACAAAAACGAGACCCACAACAGTACCAACAACACCAACAACCACTACAACTGTACCAAAAACAGCGAAATTCACAACAGTACCAACAACAACAAATCCGACAACAGTACCAGCGACAATAAAAACCACAAAGTTACCAACCACAAAAACGAGACCCACAACAGTACCAACAACGTCAACAGCCACTACAACTGTATCAAACGCAGCAAAATTCACAACAGTACCAACAACAACAAATCCGACAACAGTACCAACAACAACAAATCCGACAACAGTACCAGCGACAATAAAAACCACAATGGTACCAACCACAAAAACGAGACCCACAACAGTACCAACAACACCAACAACCACTACAACTGTATCAAAAACAGCAAAATTCACAACAGTACCAACAAC
>NC_068997.1:3552322-3553822 GCF_001194135.2 Octopus bimaculoides
AGACCCACAACAGTACCAACAATGTCAACAACCACTACAACTGTATCAAACGCAGCAAAATTCACAACAGTACCAACAACAACAAATCCGACAACAGTACCAGCGACAATAAAAACCACAAAGGTACCAACCACAAAAACGAGTCCCACAACAGTACCAACAACGTCAACAACCATTACAACTGTACCAAAAGCAGCAACATTCACAACAGTACCAACAACAACAAATCCGACAACAGTACCAGCGACAATAAAAACCACAAAGGTACCAACCACAAAAACGAGACCCACAACAGTACCAACAACGTCAACAACCACTACAACTGTATCAAACGCAGCAAAATTCACAACAGTACCAACAACAACAAATCGGACAACAGTACCAGCGACAATAAAAACCACAAATGTACCAACCACAAAAACGAGACCCACAACAGTACCAACAACGTCAACAACCACTACAAAATTCACAACAGTACCAACAACAACAAAGTCCCGAACAGTACCAGCAACGACAATCTCGACAACTATAATAAAGACAACAAACAGCACAACAGCAATGAAGCCCACAACAATACCGACAACTACAACAAACCCCACAACAGTACCAACGACGATAACATCCGCTATAGTACCAATAACAATAGCAAACCCCACAACAGTCCCAACAACTTCAGACCTCACAACAGGACCAAAGACAACCAAAACTACAACAGTACCAACAACAAACCCCACAATAGTACCAACGACACCAATAACCTCCACGACAGTACCAACAACAACAGCAAACTCTAGAACAGTACCAACGACAAGTACTTCAACAGTACCAGCAACAACAAAATCAACAACGGTGCTAACAACAATACTATCCACAAAAGCAGCAGCTGCAATAAAACCTACAACAATACCAACAGCAGCAACAAAATCTACACCAGTACCAACGAAAACAACAAAATCTACAACAGTACCCACATTAATAAGAAACACTACAACAGCACCACCACCAACAACAACAGCAAAAGCCACTACAGTGCACACAGCAATAAAGACGACAACAAAACCAACAACAACAAAAACTACGAGATTGCCAGCAACAACACCGATCAAAAGTACCACAAAAATTGCAACAACAACCGCTACACAACGAAGAACGACGTCTCGCAACACGGAACGAACCCAGTTACCAACAGGACCAACTTCAACAAAAGTACCACCAAGTACCACTGTGAAATATCCAACAACTTTCCCAAAAGACCATGTGCCTTCAACCCTTTCGTTTCGCCAATCTTCCACGACGACCTCGCTTCCGCAACGGAAAACCACAATTCCAGTTATTACTACGCCTTTCCCAAGAATCAGTAAGTATAAAATTATGTACACACTCACAGAGCATCATGGTTTAGATGTTTGCTTTGCAATCATACGTTTCTGGTATGTGTATGTGTGTGTGTGTTTGTGTGTGTGTGTGTGTGTGTGTGTGTGTGTGTGTGTGTGTGTGTGT
>NC_068997.1:3553868-3560909 GCF_001194135.2 Octopus bimaculoides
ATATATATATATATACACACATATATATATATATATATATATACATATACACACACACGTCAAGTGGTCGACCAGACTGTTAGATGTGTTGCTATGCATCGCTGGTCACAATGCGCTTTGCACCGTTTTAGCTTTCGAATTATGCCACCCTGCTGGCTAGGTGAGCAGGCCAACATTCTGTTGGATGAGAAATTTAGTCTGTCGCAGGGTGACCCATTTATACCTCAGTGGACTTGAGCAATGTGAAAAGAAGCGCTTTGCTCAAGAACCCAATGCGCCGCTTGGTCCGGTAACCGAACACACGATCTAGCGATTGTGAGTGCAGCAGCCCTTATCACTAGGCCACACGTCCTCATACAGTCACACACACACATATGTGTGTGTGTGTGTATGAGTGTATTTATGTGTGTCTGTACACGCACACTTTATATGTACGTGTGTATATGTGTGTGTGCGTGTGCGCGGGTATGTGTGTGTGTGTGTGTGTGTGTATGTGTGTGTGTGTGTGCGTACGTACACGCACACACATACACAAAATGAAATGATTCAAAAATCCCCTTAGCCTTAATGTGACTTAGCCTTAACAAGTGGACCCTGTTGCTCTCAGTTGAGTTTCTTAATGTCGGTCTCTTCTCTCCCTCTCTCCTTCTCTCTATCTTACTTTCCCATCTTACCCGCCACACCTCAGCCTCTACCTGATCCCCAGCTGCACTTTCTAGCAAGTCTTGTTACAACATAGAGCCATTCGGGATTGGCATTGTTGTCCTCATATATCTTCTATGTGGTAGGTGATGGTTTATCTTAATCTGGTTATCTTTTTTACCACCAGAACTGCTGCCATTCGGCTCTTCCACCAACGCAGGACTGTCAAAGAAACTGATTAAAGGCGATGACGTCATCAGCAACGCAATCATATGTAAAGTAGGTTTCCCAGCAATGATTTCAAAGGGCACAGTTTGGAAACGAATATGGGTAAGTGATAGACTTATTTTTAATCCTCCTCCTAATTCTCTTCTGGCCACGTAGAGGCGAAAAGAGAATGTGCTTGATTATTGATTTCATATTTTGGCACAAGGCCACAATATTAGGGGAGAAGGTAAATCGATTACAGCAACCCCACTGCCACCCCGCCACTAATCAAATGGTATTTATTTTATCGACTCACCACCACCACCACCACCAAAGGATGAAAGGTAAAGTCGACCTCGGCAACATTTGAGCTGAGGGCGTAAAGTCGGAAATGCCGCTAGGCATTTCGTCCTACATGGGTTCATGGGAATGATTCTGTCATCTCACTGCCCTAAAGGGTTTTAAAGGTTTGATTATTGATGACAAATAAGCAAGTAAGAGAAGAAACTGAAGCAATAAAGCACCACGTTAGAATCATTTACAGTGTTTAGCTACAGCCATTCAATTATTTAGCTACAGCCATTCAATTTCTGTGTTCGAAGTACAACCAGGTTTAGACTCTACTTGGTTGCTTAACCTGCAATAGTAACCAAATAGCCCACATAGTTATACCAATCCTAGTCTTGCAAAACAATAGAAAGTATAGTATCTACATAGAACAGGAGACACATGGAATGGAGAGTCGCTGAAGAGGCGACAAATCGTGTAACGAAAGATTTCCAGACAAAGGACATAAAATAAGATTAATAATAAATCTGAAGTGAAAAACGAATATATAGTGCGTGTGTTTATATTCATATGAGTGTATATGTACGTACATACATACATACATATATGCATACATATATCGTGTACTTTTCTTCTGACGAGCGGTCAGCAAACTGAGAAACAGTCTGTCAGAGAAATCCTCCACTCTTTTTCTGTACATCAAAATCATACAAGGAATATGTTTATAATTTTCTTTCCCAGCTAGGTTTTCTAATATTCAAATATATTTTATCCTTCTGATTCACACTATGTTATTCAAAGTTATACATGCGCATGCGTGTATGTGCGTGTATTTGTATGTGTATATGCATATATGTATAAAGCCATGTTAGTGCCGATGTGTGTGTCGATGTGTGTGTGTGTGTGTGTGTGTGTGTGTGTGTGTGTGTGTGTGCGTGTAGTTATACTTATGTATATTTAAAAGTAGGATTTGGATTCGATCCGACCATATTCTGTACACTTTTTTTAAAAAATAATTTCAATGCAAATCCTTCGCGCTTTGCTTTCGTTTAGATTCACACCGATGGTTTCCTGATCATAAAACAAGATGGCTTCAAAATCAATAAATTACCGAAGAAAGATATCGGTGAACAAGATGAAGTGATCATCGCTCCGTTTTGGGCAGATGCAGTGACCAGCAAACGTTTCCCGTCCAGTGCCGTATTCTATGATGTCTATGAAATGTGGCCTCTGAAGCGCATACGTACCGAAGAAGAAAGACTCTTCCTAAATCACATCTCAAAACGGTTGAATATTTCGACCTTCCAAGCTACCTGGGCATTGGTTGTTACTTGGAGGGACCTCCGTCCTGGTGATATCCTCAACCCGTCTGAGGTGAGTTCATTACACTAACATCTATTATTATTTTTTTTAACTTTGGTCAGTAAGAGTTATTTCCTATTTACTTCTATCTAGAAATCAGAAGAAATAACTACGATTCCCTTCAAACTTTACTTTTGTGACCTGAATCTATTTTCCATTACTTTTCAGACAGATTCAGCACTGAGTTTCTGAAGCAGAAATATCTGTATAGTAAATATTCTGCTCAGTACCACAGATTTATTTGTCAGTTGCTTGACCTTAACCACTCGAGCATGTCCCTTGGTAGATGACAATATGTGCATCACTGATGATGAGCAGGAGTATAGGGGGAGCATCATAGCCATATGTTGAGAGGGATTCTTTTGGGTTTGAATAAATGTAACAAAAACAAAGTTTGAAGGAAATATTAGCCATTTTTCATGCTTTCTAGGGGTAAACAAATATGAAAAAACAGTTGCTATCCAAGGACAAAAATCATGTTAGACAATGTTATTTTATTTATTCAGACCTAGAATAATGAAAATAACTATTTAGATATCATTCTCTTAATAAATCGAGTTTTCTATGGCAAATGAACAATTGTTCTACACTTAATATTGTAATTGCCTCATCACTGCTTTGGCAAGCCGATGTTTCACTTATGAAGTTATAGTATTGCAAAAGCATCTCCGGATTGTCTCATACAGCACTCAAAATAAATCTTATGGCTATGACACTTATCCTTAACAATTATTCACTCTTCTAATACAGTGCAGTTTATATGAAGAAACCGACGAAATTGAAGGATTGGATTGGTTCTAACGATTATCGAGGTTGGAGTAACATTATTGAATGCAAATAATTATCATAACTAGTGGTTGTTACCTATAATATTAGGTCATTAAAAAAATGACTATGGATTTTACACTATGTTATCACCATTACATAATAAGTATTATGTAATCATTGTTCATATTCATGAATCCAGCTCGTTATTTAAACTATAAAATGTTGAAACAGCTGTAACCAAGGAAGGTGCGCATTTTCTCCTGATGACTCCATACACATGCTAGCATCCGGTATGCGGAGCTTTCATCTGATAGCACTTGCGTCTGCAAGTTGTTTGCAAAGAATATATCAAACAGGCATCTTTCATCTAAATTATTAGCTGGAAAAAACAATAAACTATTGATGGATATTAATAATTCCGACGTTATAGTGAGAACAAGTTCATACATTAAATACGTTAGCACTAAATTACCTTTGTCAGCACAGAGCCGACATACATATTTGATAGTATTTACACCTCTGGTCTCAGTCACAAGATCAATAATTATTGCAAGTTCGTAGAAATATTATCATGAGATGAGATCGTAATGCAGTTTGGATTCCCGATTGAAACTAATTTCAGGGTAAAAAGCATGAATATTACATCATCTCACTTAAACATTTCAGCCTTCCATCAAATTCATGATCAAAATAAATATAAAGAAAGTTATTCACTGGTATCGTGGTGCAAGAAAGAGACTTTGGGTGAAGTAAGTCTACGATCCAATTCCGATTTCCAGTAAACTCATTAAGCCATCATTTTTTTTTTATTCATGAATTAGTCAGAGGAAGTATAAATCCTCCTAAGGAAAATTAGGGAGGAAACTGTGGGCCTAGTTGAATACACCACAAGGGAGCGAGCTTTGTAAAAGTCTAAAAGAAGTTTTAAGTAATGCGATTTAAGCGCAAGGGTACCCACGCAACAATTGGTGCTTTTAAACCGAGGGGCTTGCCTTGCTTATCAGCTAATCACAGACAATCCAATAATGACTACAGGAACAGTATTAATGCCACAGTTCTCCATTGTTGTCCTTAATAAACAAGAGCACCATGTCCAAACATTAAATAGAAAAAATGTTTGTAAACTCAAAGTGATATTGTGGTTGTATATTTCCAGAAAAATACATTCCAAGCTGTTTTGGTAACAGACGGTAGAGCCTCCTATGTCATTTATTTGTATGAAAGAATGGAATGGAAAACATTTAACTTACTCTACAGAGATGTAGTTGTAGGTTACAGAAGAGGCATAGATGACAGCAACTATTTTATGACTTCCATAAGAAACACAGATATTTTGCAGATCGACAAGATCAAAGGAAATACAGGTAAAAAGAATATAATAATAATAATAATAATAATAATAATAATAATAATAATAATAATAATAATAATAATAATAATAATCTTTTCTTTTAATGGCACAAAGCCTGAAATGCGGGAGGGGATAATAGATTTCATTGACTCCAGTGTTTCATTGGTACTTAATTTATTGATCCCGAAAGGATGGAAGGCAAAGTCGACCTCGGCGGCCATATAATAATCATAATAATAATGATAATAATAATAATAACATGCTTTCTAATTGATGTATCAATACCAGCAGATGACAACGTTTCCCTAAAAGAAATGGAAAAAACTTTCAAAATACAAAGACCTGGAAATAGAGGTAACTCGAATGTGGAATCTAAAAACAAACAATTCCTATCATAGTAGGTGCCTTAGGTATAATAAAAAAATATTCAGACAAATACATAACAAAAACACCAGGACTTACAGATATATATAACATACAGAAAATTGCACTACTGGGCACTGCACACATCCTAGGCAAAACACTTTCAATACAGTAACCATAAGAGCACCACAGCAAACCACAGCACATACCCAAGGCGCACAGAGCTGCGCTCGGTAGTGAAGTGAAAGCACGTTATAAAAATAAAACTACTGAACAATAATAATAATAATGAACCTTTTGACAATTTGGTGGGTGGAAATAGCCACGCTACTTGTGGCAACGTTTCAGGGTTCATAAAACAAATATTAGTGAATTTCAGGATCGGTTTAATCGACTAGGCTCCTCACAAATATCTTTCTTTCCATATAACCTACGTTACAAATTAATGTTGTTGTTGTTGAGTTGTTATTGTTGATGTTGTTATCACTGGCGTCATCATTGTGGTCATCTTCAATTCACAGGAATTTACGGGTGGTGGCAGTTCCCGCTAGGAGTAATTAAAGAAAAAGAAAATTTCGCACAACAATGTATGAAATGGTATTACGAGAATTCGGCACAGCAGCGAATCGAAGCCAGAAAACTCTCGGCATTGAGTACACCATGTCCGTGTAATCTTCTGCAAGCTAAGAAAGACACGCGCTTTGAAATGTACCAAAATTCCAACAATTGTCTCCGCCTGATGTTTCCTACCGATGGAAAATCTAAAGGTGTCAGGGTGAGTAAGATGTTGCCTCCTTAAATACACGATATGGTTTTACATTGTGAAGGCGCGTGGCTTAGTGGTGAGAGTAATCGGATTACGGTCGTAAGGTCGTAAGATCGTAAGTTCAATTCCCGGCAGCGCGTTGTATCCTTAAGCAAGACACTTTATTTTACGTTTGCTCCACTCCATTCAGCTGGCAAATATGAGTTGTACCCGTAATTTAAAGGGCCGGCCTTGTCGCATTCTGAGTCACGCTGAATCTCTCTGAGAACCACGTTAAAGGTATGTGTGTCGGTAGAGTGCTCAGATAACTGGAACCCTCGTCGTTGTAACCGACGGAATTTCAGTTATAGTCTTACATAACGGCAAATATGTTCCGATCTTTTGACCCCGCTTGTGTGTATATATGTCAATGCATTTATCTATGTATGTCATTCTTCAGTTTCATTTCAAGATTTCTTGCTAACAAAGAAAAGACCCCTTTCTAACCTAGGTCCAAGGCTCAATAGTGTACTTTTGTATGTATGTGTATATATGTGTAGTGTTTGGAATCAGTGCGTGTACAGGTTTGTATGTTTAGTTTTATGCATGTATTCTCATGCGAATATATACCTAAATGATAAACATTTGAAAACTTTTATAGATTTTATAGATGTGTATGCATGTACATATTATGTGAGTGTAAATCTGTGTATGGTTGTGTGTGTGATGCATGGTGTGTGTATTTATGTGTGCGGGCGTGTATGTGTAGTGTGACGTGTGGAGGCATGAGTTAGCACGTTTCAGTGTCGAGGGTACGTATGTGTGTTTTGTAATTGTTTACTTCCAAGTTCAACACAACTCATTTCTTCGAATGCAGATCTGTTGCTATGATTATCAAACAAATGCCTTGAAACCAACTGACAGTCCATTCTTCATCAATGACCCAACAAATGCCAAAATCAAGTGGATTGAAGAAGACAAAAAACCTGTGGACGTTTGCTGTTCCTTTTCTGCTTACTGTTCGCTTTTCAATGAAGTTCGCTCTGTGTCCGATTGCAGCAATTATGTGATGCCCGTCGAAGGTTAGTCCACTTTCTTCATTGTTGATCATCACTGTAACCATGCGCAAACAGAAATACATGCATACACATTCAAATTATCCATTTACATATATATATATATTTATATACCTATATGTACATGTACACACACTAAATGTATGGATGTATTTTTATGTAATTATGTGTGTGTATGTGTGTGTGTGTGTGTGTGTGTGTGTGTGTGTGTGTGTGTGTGTGTGTGTGTGTGTGTGTGT
>NC_068997.1:3561597-3570493 GCF_001194135.2 Octopus bimaculoides
ATATATATATATATAAATATATGGAAATAGCACAGAAGTAAGTCTTAGACATTTCAATTTAAGAAGGAATTTAATAAAAATGGTTTTAAAATTAGATAAAGAAAATATTACCTGTTTCGATGTATCAAATATCAAATTCATTCATTTCTTTCCTGTTTCTTTCAGGTGGAGCCTTTGGTGACCCACATATTCAAACTATTGACGGCAAATTCTATACCTTCAATGGATGGGGAGAGTTTACCCTGCTGAATATATACCATAAGGACAAGCCCAAAGATCGCTTGTTCACTCTAGAAGGTCGCACTGAACGCGGAGAGAATGTCCACGGTGAATTGACTGATGCCACGATATTTACCGCTTTCGTCGCCATGGATTTCGTTTATAACAATTCCTTCCAGGTGGAAATAATGCAAAATAAAGAAGGTATTTGCATAATTTACGTATTGGTCTTTGGTACGCTTGACAGGTTCTCGCTTCTATCGGGTTGCTATGTAAGCGATGTGGGGTAAGAGATGTAGAAAATAATTTGAAGGAGATAAGCAGATGGACGGGGACTAAGGTGGTACTTCTTACTCGCGGTTTGGGAGATCGAATCTACTGCAGAAGTTTTATTGTTGGTGTTTATCCTTAGGTAGGCCTCTGATCCATGGAGGCGCAATGGCCCAGTGGTTAGGGCAGCGGACTCACGGTCATAGGATCGCAGTTTCGATTCCCAGACCGGACGTTGTGAGAGTTTATTGAGCGAAAACACCTAAAGCTCCACGAGGATCCGGCAGGGGATGGTGGTGAACCCTGCTGTATTCTTCCACCACAACTTTCTCTCACTCTTACTTCCTTTTTCTGTTGTGCCTGTATTTCAAAGGGCCAGCCTTGTCACACTGTGTCACGCTGAATATCCCCGAGAACTACGTTGAGGGTACACGTGTCTGTGGAGTGCTCAGCCACTTGCACGTTAATTTCACAAGCAGGCTGTTCCCTTAATCGGATCAACTGGAACCCTCAACGTCGTAAACGACGGATTGCCAACACACGGAAGTCGTATCATCAAAGACGATCCACTTGCGATCATTGTAACTACTATTCAGTTTAAGTTTAATATGGTGTGGTGGTGTGATGAAGTGTGTTGTAGTTTGAGTTGATGGAGTGTACTTGTTGTTGTTGTTCTTCTTCTTATTATTATTATTATTATTATTATTATTATTATTGTTTAGCCTTAAGGTCAACCGTAAGTGTTCAGAATTAGAATCAAAAGTATTTACACCACGACACTCCCCATCTTATCTTAAGGAACAGTGCATCCCAGAATGCATCATCCAATATGTCCTTTCATTGAGACAGTAGGATGTGATCTGAAGAAGATTTGGTTTCTATTTCTAGCAACGAGAATGTCTCCAGTGTGTGGTGTAGTCAAGTGTAGGGTAATGAGATATGATGGCATGATGTCGTTGTTGTTGTTGTTAAATCCAGGTCAACCTAAATTTAGAAGGCTTATAGTTGAAACATTCCAGCCCTGGCCACTCCATCTTATATTTAGATAAAGTTAACCTACAACGACGTTAGCCACTTCTTCAGTGGTCGTGGTCGTAGTCATACTGCCGAGGTTGGTAATGTGTTATTTAAAGGACAACTGTCTCTCGTTTCGTCGTTATTCTTAACGTAATACTTTAATACATTACTCTCTTAAAGGGAAATAAGGTACTAGCTATTATGAGAACATTGCCCAAGAGGTACCGGCGCTTTATTGAAGAGATTATTTATATTGTTTCTTACTTGTGTCACACCACGGGAACAAAAATGAGAAGTAGTCTTCCAGAGTTTCGGAAACGTATTTTATTTATTTATTTTACTCTTTTACTCTTTTACTTGTTTCAGTCTTTTGACTGTGGCCATGCTGGAGCACTAACTTTAGTCGAGCAAATCTACCCCAGGACTTATTCTTTAGAAGCCTAGTACTTATTCTATCGGTTTCTTTTGCCGAACCGCTAAGTTACGGGGACATAAACACACCAGCATCGGTTGTCAAGCGATGTTGGGGGGACAAACAGACACAGAAACACATACACACATACATATATATATATACATATACATATATACGACGGGCTTCTTTCAGTTTCCGTCTACCAAATCCACTCACAAGGCTTTGGTCGGCCCGAGGCTATAGTAGAAGACACTTGCCCAAGATGCCACGTAGTGGGACTGAACCCGGGACCACATCTTTACTCATATATGTATATATGTTAACACCACCTCCTTCTCTTCTTGCCACCAGTCTTGGAGGCCATAAAACGGCCCCAATTTCTGTTTGCTCTGGACAAAACTATTAAGAAAATATCATGTGATTTTCTTTGTATTGTAGGTATCATCATCATCGCCAATGGCATCGATTTCACCGTCCAGTTTGTAAATGATGAAAACTTCAACCAGTCTATGAAGTTTATGAAGCTGAAGAAACTGAAAAATGGAGGAATTCAAGGAATATTCCAGAAAGGTCATTTATGTCGGTTATCATAATCGCTATCAACTTAAGCATCATCGTCATCATCGTCGTCGTCATCATCATTTCATCAACAACTTCATCATTATCATCGTCGCTGCCATCATCATTGTCGTCATAATCCTTAGTATAAAACAAAATAATGAAATTATTATGGACGATGTAAAACATTTTAAGCACCAGTTTTGACATAAAACTAGAACTAATCCCAATTGAAAAACAAATCAGCTACAGTTTGCCTGTTATATAACTGTGTTAAGGAGTAGAAGACAGTACGATACTCATTTCATCATTTGAAATGTTTCTCTTTATTTAAGACTATTAACTTGATTTCTGTAAGGAAATCCGTCAGTTATTTACCGCTAGCAGGATTGGTCATTATGCTAATGACCAACAAAACAATGTGCTCCACCTTGATTTGATTCTTGCCAACTACTCGCCTGGATATAAATTAGTGGTGGTGTTAAAATATCAAAAATAAGCTAAAACACCTAATCTGAGGTGGATTTGTACTCTGTTATGTAGTTGTTGATATAATTTCATATTAAGCGGTAGGTGCATGGTTCTAATATCGCCAGGGAGCTGAGAAATTTTCTTTTTTCTTTTTTCTTTTTCGTTCACAAATTGATGATTATGCCATCCAAGTATAATTTAGATTAAGCAGTCAATTCACGATTATTATAAGAGCAGTGGATAGGCGGAATCGTTTAAATATCATATAAAATATCATTTTATCTAATACTTTAACTTATGGCCATTTAAGCTCTGAGTTCAAATACCGCTGAGGTCAACGTTGCCTTTCATTCATTCGGGGTACAGACCCAGCAAATTAATCGACTAACTCCTCCTTCGAAAATTGCCCTCCTTGAGACTATACCAGAAACGGCTATTAGTCATATTTTTAGTATTATTGGGTACCGTAAACTATGTATTAGGACTTACTAGTGCCATAATCTAGGCAATAACAGCTCAATTCTCTTTTCGTTGGTCCATCCTTTAAAGGCAGATGTTGTAAGTTTTATTTTCAGTTTTCAGAATTTGAAGAAGCCGTTGCAAATGAGAAGTCCATAACATTTCAACAGATCAAAATTATTAACATCGTCATAACTTTTCATTGAATTTATATATATATCTTTATTTTTGTTTCTCTAAGGTTTAACCCTGAATATAAACCAAGCTAACGGAATACTGGACATAGGTGTAGCGTACCCACCCGAAATGCGTTCCGTAATGTTGACACGAGGTTTACTGGGTGTTGTAGATGGTAATCCTGACAATGACTTCCAAGCTCCAGACGGCAGTGTGTTACCATCAAATGCCACAGAGAAAGATATATATAACCGTTTCGGTCTCCTTTGTAAGTAGAGTTTTTTTTTTTTGTTTTGCTTTTTCTACAAAACATATATGTAGCGCGGCACTCCGACAAAAATGCATTGCCATACGAGATTACGACCCATTACATCCAGTATCGAAAGCCATCTGACAGCATCTTCGCTGTTTGTTCATACTGGTGTCAGTGTAACAGACTGTATCCTCCTTCAAACATGCAGCTGTGGCTCTAGCAACTCTGCTAATAAATATGTGTACAGTCATAACGTTCTGCTTAATACACATATACGATTCTGTCAATAGATACGTATGCAGGGTTTTTGGTGCCAAAACGCCAAAACGACTCTGCTAAACCTTCTTGTACCCACACTAACGGTGTTATTTCTATTCTTTTCTTCAGGGAAAGCACAGAAACCGTGTTTTACTTATGCCGCTGGTAAAAATTCTTCCAGCTATAAACACGCCAACTTCACTCCGAGATTTATAAACAAGGAAGAACTCTTAAGTTTAAGTGATAACGAGGCGAAACGATTTTGTCGAAATAACATCGAGTGCTTATATGACCTCTGGACAACAAACATCAAACAATTAGCCGAAAATACCAAAATAGTCAAACAAACTGCTGAAGCCAACACAGAATTTCGAGGTAAGAAAACAAAACTCAAAATGGTTTTATTAACAGTTTTAAACACCCTTGTTATTAAAAGCAGATGCAAATACCCACTTCGTATACCTCCTGTGTCCCCATGGAATATTCAGAATGTGCAAGATAGAATAAAGAAAGGGTTGCTCCGACGTTTGACTAGTGCTCATTTTAACAAACCCTGAAAAAAAAAAAACGAAAAAAAAGAAAAAAATGAGAAGTAATGAACTCGGTAGAGCTCGAACTCAAAGCGTACAGTAGTAAATAAATATATTGGTGGAGATTTGGTTGCTATTTCGGCGGAATTCTGCTTTAAGTACACCATATAACTCCTCGTGACTTTTTTATTTTCAGAAAATTTTTGCGAATTTGTGTTTTAAACACGAGAATTCATACGATTACGCAAAAACGCAAAAACCAAAAAGCACAGTGATTTAAGGGCTATTTAGCTGTTAATTTTAGCACATCTCACGATTACTCATACCCTCTTCATTTATTTGTCAGAATGACGTATTGATGTTTTTCATTAGCTTTCTCCCCATAAACACTTTTAATAATCTATTGCTGTGTTTAATCTAAAAATTCGAAATGTCCGTATTTTAAACTGGGATTTCAAAAATATTTCGAATTTTAAAAAAAATTATTTTAAAATTTAAATAATTATTATTATTTTTGTTTTTATTTTATTTTTATTTATTTATTTATTTATTTATTTATTTATTCATTCATAGTCGTGTGAATTTCCGTGTGCGGTATACAAATTCGCAAAATTTTTCTGAAAATTCCAAAAAATATAAAAGTTATGAGGAGTTATGTGGCGTGCTTAAAGCAGAATTCTACTGTTATTTCTAGCAGGTGTCATTCGTTAAAGCAGGCATAGGCTTCTATACTCGAGAATTTGAGTCGCATGAGCCATAGTTTATCAAGAGGCAGGTCGCACTACTGAAAATAAATTCAAGGTAATGTTTCTCTAGGTATACCATTTAGAAAGTCTTGCAGGTTGTTTAAATATAAAAAAAATTAATGTATGATTATGTTACCATATGGAGCTGTTAACAGACGATGTCTTGGAAACTGTATTCTGCAATGAAATACCATCCATTCAGTCTGACACCAATATCATCTGAGTTATCGAGTTTATGTGGTCAATGTGACTGCTAGAAATAGCAGCCAAATCTCCATTCAATCACTTCAATTTTGAAAATGGATAACGTAGTTTTAAATATTCAGTACCCGGGAGTCTGAGTTTGATCGAGTAGTCATGGTTGAAGTTGCCTTTGATCATTTTTCAGCCCAGGCTGGATTGTAATGGGATCAAGCAACAACAAAATAATCTAATTCTCTCGTATGATTCTACTGTCCTGGAAGAAAGAAATATTGGATAATTAAGTGTGAAATATAAAGATTGGAATATTCTCGGCTGAAATTTATTTTGACCATAAAGTTTGTCCAAATACCTTTCACATATTTTAAAGTTCAATTTTGCCAGGGGAAATCACTTATATAAAAATTGAAAAGAATAGCTTCCCTTGAAATATTTTTTACTTTTTTTTCGTTACTTAATGTGGAGTTCTTTTTGATCAGTCCTGAGCGATCAACACGAAAAAACTAGGGGTTTATTTTAAGAACTTTGTGGATCAAGTTTCATTGCAAAAATAATCAATGCTTCAAGCTAGAGATATTATGAAATAAAATTTATCGAAGATAAAATTGGGGGAGACAAGGGTGTGTCTTACGGAAGTTTGTGTTGGATGCCACTTTGCGACACACTGGCCAAGTGGCTTCTGCTATCATCACACTTCGACCAATATGTATGTGGGCACGCACGCATGCGTGTGTGTGTGTGTGTTTGTGTGTGTGTGTAGATAGATGGGTATGTATATTTGTGTAGATCACCTTTGGACTATCGAAATAACGGTAGGTCAAGCAAAAATATTAATAGTTAATTAGTCTATGGGAGCTGCTTCCTTTCCTTTTTTCTTTTCTTTTTCTTTTTTACTGTGAAACAGAACTTAGTAGTTCGATAAATGGATATCGATATTTTGTCGACATAATCGTTGAAAATCCTGTATGTTGGAGTCCCAGCATGGCTGCAGCCGAGTGGGTGGGATTCGATGCCAACCGCGAACGAGTATCGTTTAGTAACACCTACCAACCTTTTGCTTGGTAAGTGCTTCCATTCTCCGAACGTGTTTATATAGTTGTGAGTAGGCATAGACGCCTTCTCCTCTCTCCCACTCTCTGACCTAACGGTACATCCACGATGTGTTGTTGTTGGCACTCCGTCGCTTACGACGTCGAGGGTTCCAGTTGATCCGATCAACGGAACAGCCGGCTCGTGAAATTAACGTGCAAGTGGCAGAGCACTCCACAGACACGTGTACCCTTAACGTAGCTCTCGGGGATATTCAGCGTGACACAGTGTGACAAGGTTTACCCTTTGAATTACAGGCACAACAGAAACAGGAAGTAAGAATGAGAGAAAGTTGTGGTGGAAGAGTACAACAGGGTTCACCACCATCCCCTGCCGGATCCTCGTGGAGTTTTAAGTGTTTTCCCTCAATAAACACGCACAACGTCCGGTCTGGGAATCGAAACCGCGATCCTATGACCGTGAGTCCGCTGCCCTAACCACTGGGCCATTGCGCCTCCACGCTAACATCCACGGTGTGACAGAGAGACAAACACCGTGTGGCCTGCTCCGATACTAAGCTGGTATTCAGGTTTAGCTGAGTACATTGGAGCATTATGAAGTAAAGTGCCTTGCTCAGTGACAAAACGTACTGCCCGATCTACGAACCGAACCCACAGTGTTATGATAGTGAACTGATGATCCTGAAACACTAGGTCACGCATCTTCACTCAGGCGATAAAACAATTCACTCATAACAGACTAAATCTATCAGCGTACCTTTCTCATTTCCTTTTCTTTTTCTTTTCTTTATTAATCTGTTATTTCTTATAGAAAATTCTCCGCCCCAAATCAAGAGTAAGAGAGTAATGTACGCCAGTGTAGGGCTTTCTTCACGTCTGAATTTTACTGTGATCGATGACGACAACACTCAGGCATTTTTGGCAAAGCCCAGCAAGTCTCTGGAGATTTACCATGACAACCAGACCAATAAGGGATATGTGATATATACACCTGCCAGCACGGAACCTGTCAGCATTCAGTAAGTACAGCACATAACAGTGGCTTCCATTATTTATTCATTATATATTTTTGTCTTTTTCTTTTGACATTATACATCTATAACAGATGCTTACTCGAGATGAATACCGCAGTTTAGAAGTCTTTCAACAATATATCTGCTTTCAGTGTTATATGCAGATCACTGATTTAAATTCCTACTGCTTTCATCACCAACAACGAATTTTCATTTAGTCTCTCGGCAAAATGCAACATCATTAAACTTTCAATCACAGTTTAACTATATTAGCTAGCAGCCAATTCTTATTGATAGCCCTTTTATAAATTTTATATATCGTCATATTTTTTATATATGTTAATATTTTTTATATACTTTATATTTCTTTAAAATTTTTACAGCTTAATATATTTCTTTTTTTTATAATTTTACTTATTTACCTTATATTTAATATTTAATTTTTCTTATCGTTATAAAATTCATGGTTTAAGACTTTGACCCCCGTAACCTTTATTCCATTATCCTTTCAAAGTTTTTTCTCTCTTAGTGCTATGGTAATTAGTAACGGCTGGGTTGGCTGTCTTCCTTTTTTCCTTTATCCGCTCTTCACCATCCTTTGCTGCCCTATTGCGTCCCTGTGCCTTGTCTGGTAGTAGAGATGAAGCTTGTGAATGGGTTCCATCACAAATGACTTTGACAATGTGCTACATCAAGTTTTAAATAATGTATATCAATGTCTCTATTTCAGAATTGTTGTTAAAGACAGTAAGAATGCCGTGGCGCCAATCCAAGAGATCCAGGTTGTTCTCTGTCCTGGTTGTAAACATGGTAAATGTGACTTCCAGAACAATGCACAAGAACTCTTCCACATTGTGGCATGTGACTGCGATATAGGTTACACAGGTAAGAATAAGTTGGTCAGTTACTGTTGGAGGAAAGTCATCAGAGATACTAGGTCAAAGATCAGTTGAAATCAGATAGGATTCATCGAAAGAAAAATGTTAGTAATCGCATAATATCTCATATTTAGACTTAGGTCGTCGATTCAAATGAAAAGATTGTGTGTGTGAGTATGTGTGTGAGTGTGTGTGTGTGTGTGTGTGTGTGTGCGTGTGTGTGTCTGTCTGTCTGTTTGAGTAATTATGTGTGCGTATGCGTGTGTGTGTACGAATATGAGATAATGAAAAATATGTGTGTGCATAGAGGGAATAGTGTTTTTTAATTTTTTAATATGTATGTATGTTTGAGTGTGTGTGTATGTGTGTGGAAGTATATATA